>NW_017805625.1:5813177-5850817 GCF_001891065.2 Hippocampus comes | reverse complement strand
TTTTTTTTTTTTTTTTTTACACAAACATTTAGCCGACACATTTTACTTTCACGGTAGATCACCCCAAAATGTCGCATCATCATTCGGGTTTGAGCATTTATTCCACACCCATTTTAGGTTGCCTGGACAAGTGCGCTGTTAGTGAGGCACAGTACACCCGTCATTCTACGACTTCACTAAAACACACATACTAAGTAAAATTGGATATAAAGGTTAGGAATACAGTGCTCAATGGTTTTTCATCAATTGTAATACAACTTCTGACATCTAGTAGAACAGTTTATTTGTTCTGCTTGTCACTGTCCATTACTGTTAAGATTAAAATGAACCTTACATCACATGTAGTAAACATTGTTCATACCAGCAAAGTGAAATTCATTTCCCAGAACACACTTCATTTCTCACGGCACACTAGTTTAGAATCACAATCCAAACACCAGACATCACATGCTCAGAAAGCAGAATAAGTTGGACGTGACAGGTTTCAAAAATCAGTGAAAATGCAAGTCGATGAGTCAATATCTATTCAGCCCAACTAATATACATTCAGAGTTCAATATGAACATTGCTCTAACTTTCAAACTGTTATATAAATTCAAATAAAATCCAACAGTTTTATTGGCCCTAAATATAATTGTTATATTTTGCAGTTACAAAGAAATTAAAAACTTGTCATTTGTACTGCATGTAAATAATAAACACCGAACTTAAAACTTATCACTATTAACTGGGGCAGACTCATCAATCAAGATATCCGAAGAACATTTATTTGAACTTTAGTCAATCAAAAGTGCATTAAAACACTCAGCAAAAGTTGGGTGAAAAAACAATGGTTTTAAATTAAAAGTAAATTCTTTACAATTAACATTTCAAGTGAAATGAAAAACCATCTGATAAAAAAAGGCATAGACTGCATAGATGTGGAGGATGTCATTCTGAGTAACAGCTGATTGGCCTTCACTACCTTAGCTGAATTGGTAAACCATAGACCACAGGTGCAGCTCCGATGAGGTGTCGCAGGTAAGGGGCCTGCCGTGAAGGGCCCATATAATCCAGCATGGCACTCCCAGACTCGGATGATAACCAAGATTCCAGCAAGGCTTTGGTGAAGCGATTAATATCCCGATCTGTTACATCCCACAAGTTTCCCAACACAAAGGGGCTGTGGAATTTGTGTGCGTCACACACACACACAAATTTAGCAACCAACTATTGTCGAACCTTTTTTATACAAGAGTATTTTGTACTGAACAGAAAACACAATGCATCAGTCATTCTTCTCTCATTATTTTTTTTCATTCTCTAAAATTCTGTGTAAGTTGTAATGATTAAAAAGGCAAACTCAACTCACCAGCCGGCCATGAGGTAGTGGAGGATGATGCCTTGTCCCTCCTGATCTCCCCGCACAGCCAGAGCAGCGCTGCTGCAGCCGATAAGCAGAGAGGCAGCTCTCACTGGTCGCATCAGGACCACCTGGCTGTCAAGGAATTGTGTGCCGGCACCGTGGCCCAAATAACTGAAGCATCCAAAGGGGTGGAGTCCACAATACACAAAGGGGAGAGGGGTTGCATTTAATAGAAGGCACCACTTCACCAACTGTATTGTATTGTGCTTTATGGCATAATGGAATATTCTATTCCTGTAATTGCAAGTACAGAGTATCTTAAGTTGTCCTTCACCATCAATTTTTAGTTTCTTATAAACGTACATGTATAGATCCTTAGTGGCAACGGCTTCTTCCAGCTGTCCGGATTTTGGAGCATGCCCACACACACCATCCCAATCCGGTTTGCTTAAATAAAAGAGGTGGAAGGTGAGGAAACAAAGAAAAGCTTGCAATTGTCCAAATTGTGAGTATTCCTCTCACCTGCTGAACCACTTTTCGAATTGTTCCTTTGCGTGTTTTAAGTTGTTATTAGCGTCCAAAAGATAAAACGTATTCCTGGGGTCCACACCATGCTTCAAGATGGACTGATGTTCATTCTGAAGAAGGATAACAACATAGTCCTGATGAATGATTTCACACAGTGCATTGATGTAATCTCATGGGATAAATCATACCTCCTTCTGAATGCTCAGTCCAATTAATGACTGCAGAGAGGGCATGCGGCTCACAGAGCGGAACCTTAAGAAGGAGATGCTCTCCCAGGGTAATTTCTGGAGGTGCTGTGGAGGAAAAGCCAGTTTGGGATCCATAATGATTCAATCACAGGCAAGATACACTGTTCCATGCAACAATTAACAGATAACAAGTTTAGTACCTTGTCCAGAAGGAGAACCACATGACCACAAGGCTCTTCTCTCTTTGCCAACTGCAAAACAGCGGATTGGAGAAGCTGCTCACAATCGTAGTCCCATTCGGGCCAAATTCCCAGAGCGAAGCTTTTCAAGTCTTTCTGGGACAGCAGAGGGATTGCAGATAGGACAACCTAGACAAAATCCAAATTAGGTGTTTTGTTGCCAACAGAGTCGAACAGAAAAAGAAAAAGGCACACCTTCAACATCTCTTCACTGGCTTTCATTCCCTTGGCACACAATGTTTTGTAAAGGTGCTGGGCCTCCGCAGAGAGCTTGGGATCTGATGAAAGAGGCAGGAGGAGGCTCTTCCAGCACCCCAACAATTGCTCCATCTCTCTTAGTAATTGCTAAAACATGAAACAAACAACATTAACTGGATACGTTTGGCCAAATCAGCACAGCATCCTTTGTGATCCACACAAATACAGTGTGTGTGTGTTTAATTACTACATACCTTGACTCGAGAGTCAAGTGCCCTGCGGCCCTCCCACCACAGAGCTTTCTCAGACACACTGTTCAAAGCCTTTTGATCCACCAGAATACTGTCCATCTCCTGGACCAGCCATCTAATTGAGTGCTATAGAACAGAAGACAGTTGTAAAGAGAAATATGCGTACAGAAACGTAAAAGCATATTGCTGGAGGGGTGCGGCAGATATATATATTTTTTTAATGAGTACTAAATGGACTGTATGGTCAACAAGCTGCACAAGCCAATATTTTCCTGAGGCCACTGATGATTTTAGCAAGTAAAATGTTTCCCTTAGGCACACAAATCTACTTTCGTTTTTCTAATTTACATTACCCTACAATTATTACAGCTGTACCAGTGATTTGCCTTCTCAGATGGCCATATTATCAAGCATATTGCTGGAGGGGTGCGGCAGATATATATATATTTTTTGGGGGCTTACCGGCTCTGTGGAGGTGGGGATGTGTACAGTCACGGGAGGAGATCCCTTTTCGAGTCGGGACAGTAGGATGCCTTCACCCACTTCCCGAGCTTTGACTCCAACCACTGACATTACACACACAGTCACACCTGTGGCAAAGAGAGAAAGAAGCATTTGGAAACATTCTGCTTTCACCCTCACGATCAAAGAGGTAGAGTGAGTCTTAACAACACTGTATGTCACCTGAAGGAAGGTGTTCAATTTGCTGAACAAACTCTTGGCAGTGGCTCTGAGGGAAGTCTGAGCAATCAGCTGTCGGAAAGGAAAAGATGTTCTCCAACTGAGACATCTGTTCCATACTACTAGTGGGACTCGACTCATCTAGAGTTAGGCTGTCCATTTGATCTGATAGCTCGCTGGATGCCTTTTTCAGTTTTCTATTAAAGACACAACAAATGACCAATTTAAAGAACACACTAGGCTACACTGTACATCAGACTTTGTCAGCACAATACTGTATGATGCCAGAGTACATGGTGAATCTACTTACTTCAGAGAGCTGGCTAGGTGTCTGATGGTGCGATGCCGGCTAGTGATACCCAAAGACTGGGAATGAAGCATTGCTGTTGTTATGGGATCATGGTGACCCATAGATAATGCCAGAAGGGCACAGAGGTTTGGAAAAATGACTGGAGGGGGGAAGTGCTGAAGGGCCAGCCAAGATGAGCGAAGTAATACCTGAATATCTTCAAATGAAAGATTGTCTACAAAACAGAAGAAACTGATTAATAAGAGAGAAAAACACTTCTTATACAGTACTCGGTGTTGCCCTTGCAGTCTATTGAACACAATTGGAAGAAGAAAAAAAGAACAATTTTATGTGGATTACCATCAATAGCAGGCAAAGAGTTTTCTTTTTTGGTTATATACAGAACATGGTTAAGATAAAGTCCAATGCTAAACTAACGATACAGTCCACACAGGCACACGCACACACACACACTTTTTTTCTTGTAAACTAAGTAATCTGTATTAGTATTTCAGGTAACAATTTCCGTAAAATCTCACCCGCTCCGGGGTCCGGATAAGGAAGATGTGCTTGAGGGCCTCTTGCTTGATGGTCACACTTCTTGTTAAGCAAGTCTTTCCTCTCCAAATCACAACACAAATACCTCCCCAACACTTCGACAAAATGTATGTCTTTGAAGATGAAAAGAGGGTGGGGGGGGGGGTTAAATGTAAGAGATGATTGCTCAAATGACGGCCTCCTGTTGTGCCAAACTTAAGTCAGTTTTAGATGAAATCTGTCCTTATCACCAGTGTCATGTCATCAGCTGAGTAAACTGGTACTATTGTATACATTTCAATCATCCATCAGTTTAGTTGAACATCAATGGTTTTACCTGAAGCAGCATAGTCTTTTGTTTCGGTGTCTGACGCCCTCAAATACTCAATGCTCAAGTCTAGAACGTCATTAGTTTCCTCCTCATCGGCCCTCATTTTGTCTGACTCCTCCTCTAACTCCAACTTCTTGCCGGATACGTTTCTGGATCTTAAGCGTCTTGTTGAGGACCCTCGACACACCAAAGTTTCGTCTCCGGACAATGTGTCTCGAGGTAGTGCACAGCTCTTCTTCCTCGTCTGCCTTGTAGGCGGGATTTTCTCAGCGGGGGCAGTTGAGGCAGCCCTGTTTCTGCAAGTAGCTTGTCTTGTAGTGCTCCTCTTTTTGGACAGTTTTTCAATCAGTTCTTCCTGAGCTTGGTTCTCTGCATCACTCTCATCACTAAACTCCACCTGTATTAAGACAGTTCAAATTCTTATTAGTCCAAAAACAAAAATTACCCAGTTCATAATTTATTCATCTGATTTCATGCCCACCTTGAATCGAGATTTCTTAGTGCGTCTTGGAGCAGCAGGTACAGGCTGAACTTTGTCTTGTACGGGTAGGAACTCATCAAACACCTGAAACTGCAGCTTAGAAGCGGTTTTCTGTGACTTTTGTACTGTGGCCGTTGCTTTGGCTTTCTGAATTGGCGTGAAGGCCAACGGAGATACCGCTGTGTTGAAGTCAAAAGTGCTAAGTTCCTTTGCAGAGAAATTGGACTTGATCACTGGAGTCATCGGAATCATAATTGGAGTCATAGGACCCTTCCTTTTTGCTGCAGAACTTGGGACTTGGATCTTTGGCTTGGAGACCTTGAGTTTTGTCTGCTTATGTTTTGCGGACAGAGATAAACCTTCAGGCTCCTTGAGTGAGGATTGGTATGATTTCAGAGCTTTCAACTGTTTTGGTGCCTTCCAAGTCCACACACTTGAGAACAGTTCCTCCAGCCTGCACTCTTTTTTCCTAGACAAGTTAACCAACGACACAATGGCTTTGGTTGCAATGAGGCCTGCTTTCACAGCATTGAGTTTCGGGGAGCGCACTGAATCAACAAAGGCTAAACCAGCTTCAAGTACTTTCCATATGCTGCAAACCTTACTGTGGCTGGGTTCAAGACCAGAAACAGCCATGTGAAGGTACACCCGACCCATCACATCATGCATAAGAGAGGGCTCAGTGGACCCTTTTGCAGGGCCACCCAGTGGAAAGAATTCAGCCAATTTAGTCGCAAGTTTGGCAGTGATCGTCTTACAACGAGCTAATGTTGTCCGGTGAAGTTTAAAACCATCTTTGGCTTCAGAATGGTCCAATTGGAGAATCATATCAGCCTCTGCAGCTGCCCAACGAGCGGTGGCGCGGCTCAGGAGGGGCTCCGAGCAGCAAGGGCACTGGCAGGTTGGTTTGTGTAAGAGGCATGAGAGCCAACGACGAGGTTTGGCCTTGAGAGGTGGAGAGCTGCCTTCATCCCTCACAATTGGTTCTTTGACACTCCACCTTGTACTCAGGATGTCCTTCAGGTCATCCTCCATTATAGGCAATGGAGAACGAGATTTTAGCGATGGACGAACTTTCCTCGGTTTGATTTTAACTTCAGACTTGCACTCTGGTTCTGCAAAATCTGAACGGACAAAGCTAATTAGAAAACTAAACATCAAAACAATCAAAGGCATCAGAGAAACATATTTCAGATGGGTGATTCTAATTAAGTTGCGACCAATTTATGCGAACCTGTGTACATTTCCAGAAGGTTTCTGACTTTGTCCAAATCAAACCCACTTTCCGCTATCTCCCCCTGCATTAGTTCCAACTCAGCTTTCATCACCATCAGCTCAGCACATCTAAGACAATCAAAATAAAATGCATCATGTTTATGGAATATTATATGAGTGCCTCATGAGCATGACCTGTCATTGAACTAACAGTGCAACAAGGTGCTGTGAAACGATAGCAGTTCTGCCATTTTTCTGCACATCGGTACACAATACTGGTATTAAAGGCATGCACTTACTGGCTCAGTGCTTGCAACTTGATGGCAAGTTTCAGGGCTTCTTGACACTGCAGTCGAGCATCGTTGATAGCACCACAGCTGACTCGCAGCATAATCACTTTCATTGAGCAGGTCAACAGTTCCGACAGCAGCCGCCATTTAAACAAAAGATTATTTCCTGTCATTGATCAAGAGAAGGGTCACAATACCACCAAGGACAAAAAAATAATAATAATTAAATGTTTACATTGATCACTACTCTTATATAACACACCTTTGTCAATGAAGCGCACATCTGAGCCATTTCCATTATTGCCATACAAGCCTTTACCCACAAAAGTGACCAGCAGGCTGCTGAGGAGCTTCATGCTTTCACACAAAGCAGTATCTGGGCTTTTGAAACCTGAGATACAAACGCAGAAATCAACCATGTTAAAACTGAGGTATTCAGCTACACGACACCATAATGATGTAAGCAAAAAAAGTTAGCTGGTTTTTGGTTAGGTGTTAAATAGTCTACCATGCTGTGTAACGCGGTTCCGCTGCGTTTGTGGCAGGGAAGTTGTGTCCAAACTGAGGTAGGAGCTGCAAGTTTGGAGTGCTTGAGCTCGCAACATATACCAGCCCTTGGAACGTTTCTGCTCATTGGCCTCTTTAAGCACAGCACACAGATAGGATACCCCAGAATCCACCTATCAAAGTGGAAATACCATTACATGAAATAAAAATACAAATCTCATCTCTCTAACTTCATAATATGGCAACTATAGCTGGGCACCTGTTGCTTACCTGTCCAGTACTGTAACAGCACTGAGATTTCAGCAAAATGATGAAAAGATAGACAGAGGAAGGTCCTTCAATGCTTGGATCAGTGGTGACCATTTTTTCTGCTTGTTCAGTCTGAATCTGAAAACATCATCACTCAGGAAGTCATTTCTGCTCAATGAAAAATGATCTGGATATATCATGTGTGTTGAGTTTCATCATCAGAAAATTGCATTACCAAAGCCTGTTCAGTGGAGCCCATTTCCAAGAGGAGGCTGGCCGACTGACAGAGGGAATATGCACATCCTTGAGTGTCGCCAAGTTGACGGGAAAGTTCAACAGCAAGTTGATATGCTTCCAAAGCTTTAAGAGGCTAAATTGATGAACACACACACACAAAGTAAAAATACAGTGGTGAACACAAATAAAAACATTAAAAGCAACCAGATTACATCATACAAAACTTTTAATCAGGCTGACTTGTCAACTTGTTTAAAACTCCCCAGGTCAAGTGGGTAAAGTCTACTTAGAATGGTCGGAGAAATGCATTGTCTTCTTACCTTTCCCATTAGTTTGAAGAGAGATCCAGTCATCACAATAGAGTTGCATGTCTGTTTAGGATTCCTGACAGAAGGCAAAACTGGAGCATGCAGAAGAGAGGCCCACTCAGCCAGCGCTCTTTCCAACGGTTGGCAAAACTCTTTGTGGAACAAAAACAAAATTGCCATAACATTAAGAATGTTAAGATTCTAATTTCACAAATAATATGTAAACAAAGGGGTGACACAAATTCTAGTTAAAATGAGATGTAATGGTGTACATACTGTTCTGTGCAGCCAAGCTGAATTTCAGACCATCATATACCAAAATGTTGCCCTCATTCTTCTGCTTGTCTTCAAGATTAAAATCATTGGTCCCAATAGGATTTTCTACACACGGCGACTGCTTACGCATTTCTCGAAGCTTTGCATCCCTTTCAATTGCCTAGCAAGAAAGATACAGAAAAAAAACACCACTTAAACATCATAATAATGAAACAAGAGGTCTTCTTGCAAACCGAGCGATTCTCAGTTTTCTCGGACATTGGACACGCCAATCAAGTAAAACTAACAAAACATTACAGTCTACAGTGAAAACAAATGTTGAATGTGTAACTGGACAAACTGTACGATTTCTATGGGAACATATTATTTCCTACTTCTTTACTAATTGCTGAACTATCAACACTAATTTCTACTTTTTTGTGTGAGAAAGTGGGCACAAAAATGTCCTTTGTAACTCAGGCCATGCACATCTACCAATGCACACCTCCTGAAGGTTCTTCTCAAGAGTGCAGATAAAAAGCCAAAGCAAAGCATGGGCCTTGTTGTCCTTCAGTCGGCTTGTGTTTTCAGGAGTCTCGATTTCCTCTTCCAGGAGCCGTAAAGCTTCATGAGTAAAATCAACTGCCGTACTGTTACAGAGAAACAAATGAACACGTAAAATGAAACTGAAATATATTTTGAAATAACCCGCCATAGCAGAAGTCATCACATTTTATTCTTATGAGGCATCACAACGAGAGTCGGCTCTTTAACTGTACTCAGAAATTGAACAGAAGAAGCTCTTACCAGTCAGTTTGTTCACTGAAGTCCTGAAAACAAACAACTTGGGCCATTTCGCAGAGGTAGGCAGCACGCAAGTGGGTGTGGGAGCTCTCTTCATGACAGATGTCCAGCAGATCGCAAAGAGTGTTGTAGCGTTCCTGCGAGGTGTCACCTGCCTCCTCCTTATAGATGCGCAACTCCTCATCCAAAAGGCAAAGCATTATTCTTTCATCCGGAATGTCAGGACCAAAACCGTCACGTATCGTCCTATGAGATTACGATCAGTGTGGTCAAATAAAATATTAACTGGACTGAAAAAGTTATAACTATTAGAACTGGTGCAAACCTGAGTCGAATGTCCTCTTCAGACTTATCTGCACTATCCATCTTGGTTTTCACCCACAAGGAGATTGGCTCCGTCATATGTAAAGCCATTTTACTTCCCAACGCCTTTAGCCACAGAATGACCCAGTCAAGGGCTCGTTCCAGGTGCCCCGCTCGCCGCGATGATTGCACAGCTAGCATGAAGGGTCGGTTGAACTGGTGAAAGACAAAATAAAGAATTACCGTGCTGAATATTATCATCATCATTTAATTCATAAAAAAATAGTAATAATAACTTACCCTATCAACAGAGAGCGAAACAGGACAGTTCTTGCTTAGATTATGACACAGGATTTCAAGAAGTGTGAAGGCCTGGTCATACAGACGCTGATTGTACAAGCCACAGGCCAAGTTGCTCACCGCAATTACTACACAGGAATAGCAGCAGGAAAACATTGTATGATTTATAAATCTATTGTGCTCTTCAAAATCCACCCACACTTCTTTTAAACAGCGGTTCAAAGCACCTGCTTTGATGAGAAGGTCTTCGTTTGACAATTTGCGCATTTCAGTCATCATGTGCGCAGCTGTGGCTTGGCAGTAGAGCAGCACTCTGGCCAGAGTTTCATTGTCCTCCAGCTAACAAAGACAATGAAAGAAATCAAGAAATGGTATCCATCCATCCATACATACACACACAAAATATATGGAGCTGCACTGCTAGAACTTTGGTAGCATCACGTCAATCTTATTTAAATATAATTTATGGGAAAAGAAGTGTGTTTTGTTTTTTTGTTTTTTTTTTTACCTGTGAGTCGAGCAAGCTCTCATTGGCAAATCCAAAGCCTAGGTAAATACTGACGCAAAGGGTCTGTTGAAGTCTGCTGCACTCACTTTTTAATATTGAGCTCTAAAAATAAAAACATAAATTAAAAGATCATCATTAACACAATAGATATACAGGACAGTGATGCCTTGAGATATAGTAAATCATAATTTCCAATTGCACTACCGTAACTCGAAATGCCAATCATACCCCCCCCCCAATTAAACAATAGGTTTTGGTATTGTATTTTTCAATAAGAAAAACATCATGCTATTATATTTCATAAAAACAAAGCAACGATAAAAAGAAACAATTCGAAGGAAACACTTCTTGTCACATTTTGTCCTTCAACGCCACACCGTGCTGCCCATTCTGGAGTGTGCGCCTTGGCCACCAGGGATCAGTACAAGACAGACACAGATATACTGTACTGTACTGGAGGCTCAGCTGGGTCACCTCCTCTCTCGGGTTCCCAGAACTGCAGCAATGTACGTCGCTGAGCGGTAACAATACACAGCCGTAGAAGAGCTGCTATCATGTAAAACTCCTCAATTTTAAATGATTCAAACTATTTATCTTCCAATTCACTGCTGCTTGTTGTGAATGGAGTTGAGTCATCTCCCACCTCATCTACAACCCATATGTTGGGCGGGAGAAAAAAAATACTCCTAAATCTGGTCACTCGTATCTCAAGGCATCACTGAATAAACAATAGTGCTCATTGTCTGTGTTCTGGCTCATCAAAGGTGTTGGATGGGTTAAAGGTCAGAACTGCCAAGTTTTTCCACATCAAAATCAGTTAATTGACAGTAAAGTAGTAAATATTTAAAGAGCACCAACCTTCAGGATCTTTATGATCTGGTCTTGGTGCTCCTCAAGAAAAGTAAACCAGGCCAGCAGCACAGGACCACTGAATGGCTTCTTATGGCAATTTTCCACAACCCACACCACCAGTCCACATCCTTCGAGGACAGAATGAGCTTCACTTTCGCCCAATTCTGGGGGAAGAGACCTCAAGGCCCTGGAACACTCTTTCAAAGGCTTATCACTATACTTATGGGGTGCTGCCATAGAATGGATTTCTACAGCCCATTTCCCGAGCTCCAGAGCTGCAGCCAAACAGTCAGTCTCGTTCTTCACTTTGACCCCAAAATCATTCAGAAAGGTGGAGGCCAGACTATGATGCCCAGCTTTACACAGCATCTTGATTATAACAAGCGCAATTTCAACAAGCGTGTATATGCTTGATGTAACAATAGGTGGCGTAGATCCATCAATCTTGGAGACTTGACTATCTCTCCAAGATCTGTCGAAAAGAGTGTGCATTTCATGGAGAACAAATGAGGCATCCTCTTCACTCACTGCATCACAATTTTTTGCAAATTCACAGACGGCACTCTCCATGTATGCCGGCGCTTTGGAAAGAATCGCAGTTTCTCTGTCCAACAACAGAAGGAAGTTGAGGGCTTGAAACTGGCAACGTAGTTTGTCTTTGGCATTGAGAACCTTCTGATCCATGTTAGCAGAGAGTCCGTTCCACAAAACAGAGAAGCAGCTACGCACAAGAACATAATAGTTCTCATCCTAACAACAATATGGAATAATGAGTGTTAGTAGTGTAGGAGAGATATACGTAATGGAAAATGAAAAAAAATAATAAATCGCAGTACAAACCTGATGTGTGGATGTAAGCCTGGTGTAAAGCAATGCAGCAATATGGCTGCAGAGATTGTGGACTTGCAGAGAGCTTAGCTTCTTGACTATATGAAAAATGATCTTTTCCATGTATAGAGGACTGCTTTGGCTTTGAGAATAGACATCATAGCCATGAACGGCAAGCTCCACAAGTTTGACCAACTGGCTTATGTGATTGAATTCCAGTGAGCCAAGTCCAAGTTGATGGTTACAGGCTCTGATGATCTTGTCACACAGTGTGCGACCATAAGATGGCACGCGCTTAACAAGGCTCTGCAAAATGAAAAACAAAAGCTTCAATCTTCAAAGAAAAAAAATCAAGGACGTTTTCACATTTTGAGGAAGATTCCAAAAGGCACATCATGTTCAACAAATTCACCCCGAGTAGTACTGTGATAAGATATTAAAGCTGTTTTCTGACAGCAAATGAATGGAAACTTTTAGGTCTGTTTATTTATGTAGCAACCGAATGATTAATTTCCGAAATGGTTCGGTTATTTATTCGTCTATGGACGTTAAACGATGGTTGTAATTTTAAACAGTTTCTTTTGCAAACCTCGAACTCTTGACATAACAGCAGCGCCTCGTTGAATGAAGCAGTCCGCTTGATAAACTCGTCCCCGCTCAAACACTTCATGACGTCTGTAGATACCTGGAGGAAAACACGTTCACTAACTTAAGTCAAATTTGTCAAGTTTGCCTCTTTGACTAACGACCAGATAATCGAAATCACATGACGATACGTAACGCAACTGATTAACGTTGTGAAGCAGAGGTAACAACAACTTACTTCAACTGGATATCCTTGGCGACAATACCTGTAATTACATGAGATAGAGAGATATCTCGTTGTTTATGATTACAGAAACAAGCAGCATAACGATGGCTTCCAACAGATCGCCGAAAAGGGTGAAATCATAAAATAGCTACCGCGCACGATATTTGAAAAAGCATTTGTTAACCAATCATAAACTGCATCCGCCTTTCCCGGAAGCGCAAGGTAACATGGGTATTGAAGTTTTTTCCTCCTCAGTTATCAACTCACGTACTGTGTTACAGTACTTGTTTTGACATTACTTGATCCTCATCTATGCACTGAGTTTATGGTTAATGTTTTGATGATTTAAATTCGAATTCACCAGGCATCACTTTTGAACACGGGCCACCAATCCTTTTTCAAAGTCAGAGCTTCTTCGGGAGTAATGGAAAGGACTACTAGTTTCATTCACACTTCTGAAGTAACAACTTTGTTAAAATTGCATTGAATTATATGTTACTAATGATATTTATGTATGTCAAGACAATGATCAGGTCCATGCATGATTTCTCACGATAATTATCAACAATGATTTAACATGGTAGGAAACGGACACTGTAAATTTCAGTGTATAGCAGTTTTATTTCTAGAAATCTATGCCAATAATAACATGTTCAAATGGTCACTTCATTGGTGTACTATTTTTAGAACAGGTACGTGGGCAACTCATGTGGTCCTTCTTGGAGGCTACCTGATGCCTGCGGGCCTTGCTTTAAAATAATATTAGTCAAGCAAAAGGAAATTGGAACCCAATTTTACTCACACACAATCTAAATTAGTGTAGAGTAAGAAGTCTACAATATTCTGTTATATCTATAATACAATATATCTCGTGTTATGTAAGAATGTTGAAAGTTGAGAATGGCATTTCTGTTTCCAGAAATGAGCCAAACCATCCAATTTCAACACCGCTTATCCTGAAGAGGGTTGCAGCTGACTTCGGGCAGAAGGCAGACTACACCCTGAACTGGTCGCCAGACAGTCGCAGGGCACATTTAGAGACAAACGATCATTCACACCCATATCCACACCATCACTAATTGGGAAACAATCCCACGCTGCCCACACACAAGTCAGGCAAGTGTACCACAACACCATCAGGGACATATGAATCCGGCTTTGAAATTGTTCTTCGCGTTCAAATGTTGTCTCAATGGATCAGAAATGCAAACATTGCATTACCACGCACATTTTCGAATGAATGACATGACTTCTTTTTATGCAAAACGTTTTGATTTAAAGTTAATACAAACACAGAGGGTAGGACAGCAAGTTGCTTTTTGGTGCCTTGGCTGTCTGCATTCAATAAAAAATGTCTTTTCGATTGTTTATTGCTCTCTTTATTTTCATTTCATTACAATTTTTAAGCTGCAACTTCTGAGTGCCACAGTCAACACAGGAGTCTAGTGGAGTGCTGATGGCAAGAATAACTACAACCGAAAACTATTGAGCAACTTGGCCCGTCTTCTTGATGACATGCTCCATTTCAGCCATGTTGGAAGTGTCCAGGCGAGCGTCATACTTGGCCAGGATTTTTAAGACGGGCCTCAGCCTCAGCCACCATTGTTCTTTTGGAATTCGATGTCTGCAGAAGAAACAAAGTGCCAAATGGATAATCAGAAGAATACATTGCTGTCAAATACTGGCAATAACACCTGGACAGTGGGGAACCAAATGTAATTGACAGTCACACAAACACATGCCGATACAACATGAACGATTTTGCAGGGTTCACTTTGTTTCCCACCCGCCTGAAAATCCATGCACAGTATTTTGACTGAAACAATAAAATGTCTCACTCAAAGTCCACTTGTTCTTTAAGGTCTGTCAGAGGCTGGAAAATCAAAGATCTCTTCTTCATGCCCAGCACACAAGCGGAATCATTAGAATTGGCGAAGATGCGACCTGGAGATTTGAAGTTTAAAACACATATTAGCACAGGAAAAACATATCAAGCTCCAAAAGCTTTCAATTTCTTTCAGTCCCCACCATGTCGATAGCATTCTTTAATTTTGTCCGTCAACCATAAGATAGCCTTGATCCCCATTTTGGTGGCAAAATTCCTATCAAAGGGGCTTGGCGTTCCACCCTAAACACAAAGTATTGTTTTTGCTGTATTCATGGAACTGAAAGGGAATTCACATTGAACTCTTTCCTCAGAATGCCGTACCTGCTGCATATGTCCGAGTACATTCTTCCTACAGTCAAATATCCCCTTTCCTTCTTCAGAGTACAGATTGAAGAGAACATCTGTGGTATAGTTTTCATTGCATTTCTCATTTCTGGGGAAGAAAAGAAGGGCAGTAAACCCCTTGAAAGTGGAATTGCTGGGATTTGATGCAAACCTCAGAACAAGTCCTCTCTTCACTGTTGTCTTCATCTTCTCCGTCAGATGCTCCACATTCATCTATAAGTACGTTGAGGAAAAAAAAAACGTGACTTACATGTGATTCACCAAACTAATTCAATATGCGCAATGCCTTTTTTTCCCGATGGTCATGACGGCTTCATTTTTTTATATTTTTATGAAATCCTTGCCAAAATGAGTCAACATATCCAGATGGATAAAGGCAAAGGATCGCAACAAGAGCAAATGATTCCCAATTTTGCTAATACATTTTACATCCATGACAGCGCATGCTGAAATTCTTCCACACACACACACACGTGTGTGTGTGTGTATGTGTGTGTGTGTGTGTGTGTGTGTGTGTAGTCCACTCAGACCTTCAGGTCCTTAATGTTAAAAGGCTCCTCAAAGATGTAGGCATTATCAGCTCCTGCTGCTAAGCCGGCCATAGTTGCCAGGTATCCACAGTATCCTCCCATAGTCTCAACAATGAACACTCTTCGCTTGGTACCGGCTGCAGATTGCTTGATCAAATCACATGACTAGAAGGAGAAATTGGAAAAGGAGAGGGACATTATGACATGGTGTAATGTTTGTTTACAGTTTAGGTTTCTGTGTGAAAAGAAGTATACCGAGGTTATGGTGTTAAGAGCTGTATCCGAGCCGATACTGAAGGCAGAACCAGGAACATTGTTGGAGACTGTCGCAGGAATGATGACGAAAGGGATACAGAATTCTTCATAGTTCTGTCTGGCCTCCAACATCTCCAGACCGCCAGCAAATGCCTATGTTGAGAGCAAAAAGACAGCATGACAGTGAAATGTAATTTTTATGGCGCGCACGTTGGTTCTATCTGATGGATAATTGCAGTATATACAACAGTCCGCAGGGCAACATTAGTCGAATAACAATACTGCAGTACTACCCACCTCAAAGCCTCCAATGAGGATAATTGCATGAATGTTGAACTTTGTGATGTTCAGACTTATCTCCTCCAAGAGTTTACGCGGCAGAGTTCTTCACAAAAAGAAATAGGAAAGAATCACGGTTGGCCAATCAACATGTACCCTGTAAGTGCAGTTTTAGAAACCTGACAATTGGTATTGCTGTCTCACCTCTTGGTACCGAGGAGCGAGCCACCTTTTCCAATCCATCCAGCCACGCCAGTCCAACCAATAGGCTCGATCTGTGCGCGGAAAGCACATTAGTTCAAATTCTCTCATAAAATACATACTGTACACTAGTGGCTAGGCAAAGTATGTTCATCATGAGACTCTAGATTAGATTAGATATCCTTTATTTGTCCCACACTGGGGAAATTTACAGCCTTCAGCAGCAAGATTGTGGGTAGAAAGAAGAGAAAAGAAAACACAGTTCAATTAAGTGCAATATAAATACAAACATGGATAAGGTCAATAATTAAGTGCAATATAATACAATAGTCACAGTACTATTCACATATGTTGTCATATCATTTAAATAATTCTATGCTTTATTTATTTATTCATTTTTTATTCAGCAGCCTGACAGCAGTCGGTAGGAACGAGCGGCGGTATCTCTCCGTCTTGCAACGCGGGTGTAACAGTCTCTGACTGAAGGAGCTACCGAGTGCTGTCAGGGCTGGCTCTAGGTGTGTAACATGAAATTACCTGCCCATAGGCTAAACCTTCAAATCCATCGTGCACTGCCAGCATTTGGTGACCTTGGAGGAGCCCAGTTCTGACAACCGAACGGACTGCGGCGTTCATTCCAGCACATGGTGCACCCACATTTACTACTGCTATGTTGATATTGCTCTGGTCGGTGCAAATTCACAGAAACATTTGTCAGACACGCAGGATGAAGTTGGTCATATAAAAATTGTGATACACGTCTTGCCTTTGTATCTGGAGGATGAATGTGCGACAGCATTTTATAGGCGTTCCAGTTATTCTCAAAGCTCCTATTGTCAAAAGGTTGCACACATGTGCAGACATTAATGACTCAATGCAACATTCAGCATTTTTTCCAAATGTAGAGCATAAAAGTGGATGACTCACGTCCCTCTAAGCTTCACTGCAGCTTCAAACCTTTTTTCAGCCATTGCTTTGGTGACGTCCTTTGTCTAAGAATGTGAGAATACATATTGATGTTATGCACCTGTGCATTTCATATTTATGTGAGACTGATAATCCTTGTTGTATAAATATTTTGTGCGCTCTGGCTGACATACCACTTGCACACACTCCATCAGAGGCAGTCTGACAGCCATGTTTCCCGACAAGCTGACCACACTCGCAGGAGTTTCGGGTGTGGCCTCTAACAGGGCCATCACTGCCTGCATACCCATCCTGCTGGCCTGATTGATCACATAGCAGACTTAGACAGACCAACAAGCAATACTTTGTAAATAAAGTATTGTTTCGTAAATATTGTATTTTAGGTCATGGATGAATACCAGGATTCTGTCAAAGGCAGACGGGGTTCCGCCTCTCTGTACATGTCCCAAGACGGTGGTACGGGTGTCGAAGCCAAGCCTTTTTGACACCAACTGAACAGAAATATGTTGGATTCATAATCAGTTGTATATTTCTAAAATTAAAAAAAAATTGTCTGGTAAATTAAAATGGGATCACTGACCTGCCTGATATACTCACAGCTGATGGGTTGGCCACTGAGGTCTATTGCTCCTTCTGCTACAATGATAATATGCAAACGGTTGCCAAGCTGTCTTTGCTAAGAGGAACAGAAAATATTAAGCTTCACAGCAATATTTTTATGAATTGGTCATTTGTGCAGGACCAAATCCAATATACCTGAGCCAGTCGTCTGCACAGATGCTCTTCCCAGTCCTGTTCTGGTGGCATCTCTGGAATGAACACCCAGTCAGCAGCGCAAGCCAGAGCGGTCACCAAAGCCAAGTACCTGTGTGTGAAAGGTCAAGAGCTTGGGTCTTGTTTGTAGAAACCCTTACACTAAGACGGCCATTCAAAAATAGATTAGATGTCTAATATTATGATTTCGACAAGTTGTTTGGACAGTAGTAGGCGAAACATCATGACAACATCTGCTCACACAGAGGCGTGACTCACCCACAATGCCTGCCCATCACCTCCAGGATGAATGTCCTTTGGTGACTGCATAAGGATACAATTACGATAGAAAGCCTCTCGCAATGCCACGTGTCATATATGGTGTGAGGTATGTCAGAAATATTCCAGGACCAGTGTGACAAAAGACATATCTGAAATCCAAATTACAAACTCCAGGTTTTTCCCTGAGAAATAATCTACCTGGAGTATAATACATTCTCCCAACTTTTTCTGCCACAACTTAATCCACTTCTGAAAGGATTTATCACAGCCTTCCAGATGTTGTCCACCGCTTCAAAAAATGAACCCTCCTATGATGTTTGGAAAAAAATCACACAGAGGCAATTCGGGTGAGTTGGGAGGTTGCTCCAGGACTGCAATGTTGTTCTTGGCCAGGAATTGTCAGATGCTCAAGGCATTGTTAGGAGGCATATTGCCATGGTGAAGCAGCAACAAGTTGTCTTGCCACAACTCTTTCTTCTCACACACTGAACAAAGAACTGCACTGGATATTTTTGGTAGATATGGTGGATTGTCTGGGCCACAGTGAAGGGAAAAACGTGGAGTTTGTAATTTGTTTTCAATACATCTTTTGAGACACCAGGAAAGGAATTTTTCTGAAATGTGGTATGGCATATTTATGCATGTATTAGTCTACCTCTGTGCTGTGGTGGCAATGGCATCCACTATCTCCATGATGCGATGCAGGGCAGAGTCTGTGCCTATGGTCATGTCCGTGCCGCAGAAGTCATTGTCAATGGAGCCCACCATGCCGACAATGTTAAGGTGGGAAGATTCCTTTGCTTCATTTGCTGTGATCTTACCTGAGCACAGGTTTTAAGTGATTGTAGTCTTAGACATTTTCAATCACCAGTACACCCAGTTTAGATATTTTTGAGCATAACTATTTGAAGTAATTATCCCTCACCAGCTTTGATTAAATCTGCCAAAAGTCCACTCCACTCAGTTCTGAACTGGTTGGCACCTGTGAGACTGCCATCACCTCCAATGACACACAGGTTGGTGATGCCCAGCTTGACCAAGTTATAGGCCGCCTTGATACGACCCTCCCTGGTGCGGAAGTCCTGACAACGGGCACTCCCAATCACAGTTCCACCCTGAGAAATGTGTCGTGGTTTACAACAGGATCAAGGAAGAGCAGAGGCAAAAGGGTCATCCTAAACTCCCTGACTGACTCTGGCTGTATAATGAACCCTGGCATTTAAATGCCCATCTCACTGGCATACAGAATTACACTGTCGGGGCTAATGTTTTGCTAGAATTACTTATCAGGAGGTTAGAGTGTGACCTGATGGTCGCAGGTTAAAAATAGTGGTAAGGTAAGTTTTATATTTAAAGTCCGTGTAAAGTGAAAATAAAATGTCACACCACAGAAAAGAGTGTTTAGAAACCGGACACATTTGAATGAATAAAATCTTGAGAGACCTCCAGCCAGCTTTCAGACGCTGAAAACACCCTGCTGTACCTTCAAATAAATGTGTTCCTTAGACCATTATGTGCTTAAATGGCTATATGGGTGGTCCACAGACAGAATAATGTCTGCCACTGTGTTTAATAAATAGTCATCATTCCCTGAAGTGTGATATTATGTCGACCCAAACACCGACAGACACCAACCGAAGCACACCAACGCCAGTCTGCTCCTAAGCTAGCCAGCTTGCTAGCTTGCGGACTAGCGAATGTCATAAACAGTTAACTTTCCCTGAAGTGTCTCTGTTGTTTGGACATAAGAGTGGTGCGTGAAATGAGGCAGTGGTAAATTGGACAGCGCCAGGTCCGCCAGTCCGCATGAGCGCAAAGGTTTGGTCCCTCTACGGCATAGAGTCTACGCTATACTTAGTGGAAGAGGGCTGACTCATGCCAGAGCGCATTCTTGGGCTTGTTTTTAGCCTTGCCCAAAAAATCTGGACAACTGAAATGATGAAAAAGAAACGCTACAGAGCATTCTGACAATACATTATTAAATTGTTCTCCATCTTTGTACATGTTTTTGGCACTTATCCTCCAACATATTTAATGTCGTTAAAAACAAACCACTAAAATCACTTCACAGGGTCTTTAAATGTGCATTTTTGTTTTCTTCTCACCAGCTGCAACATCATGGACACACTTTCCCACGTAGCAGGGCGGATGTTGTCTCCCCCATCTACCAGGCCCTGATAGCCCTGTCAATACATAGAGAGGAAAAGAGAGAGCACTTTATTGCCTTTGACTTGCAGAGGTTTTAGGGTCCCATTCCTGGTAAAATAGCCTTGCTAGCCAACACCAAGTCATGGTCTTCATCTCTAGGAATAGAGCACTTCCAGTGACCAACGCCCCTGCTAAAGTCAAGTTGTCTTTGCTCTCATGCACCATCTTTTCCCTGTTGTTTGATGGATTCATTTGTAACAGGTCCAGTGCTTTTGTTTGCCTTACTCTGACACTGGGTTGCTTTGTGTTTGAGTTCCAAGATTTGTTTGCTAAACGACTATACACACACATACATATATATATATATTTTTTTTTTTTTTTGACATTGGCTATAAATTTTAGCAATAGTCAATAACATAAAACAATACAAGTGCATTTTACCTCATGGACAAAAAAGACTTTGGCTCCGGTGTATATTCCCATTCGAACTGTGGCCCTCACAGCTGCATTCATGCCTAGAGGACACAGAGTGCAGTCATGTTCACTAACATAGTTTTAATTGGACTGAAAAAAACATTCAGGAAAATAAGCATGTCATTTTGTACACAAAATGTATATACACAGGTGTAACCGTTAAATATGATTTGGTTTATATAAAGTACAATATATTGTGAAATTATAGTATAATGCAAAATACTACTTTTTTATCATAAGTTACTCACTACTCTATTTGGCAAATTATTATTATTATTTATTAATTAAAAACACATCTTTGTTTATCTGTGCTAGCTATGTATAGTGACAGGTTAATCGTATTCCATTAGATGGCAGAAGGTACTATAAATAGACGAACCCACCTGTTGCCATTCATATAAGAAAATAGTTTATGGCTTCTTGCGAGAATATTTTGTGTTTGATTCAACTGGGCTTGATTCATCTGATGCAAAATGGGTGACTTCGTTCAGTAAAGGTTGTGAAACACTGCTATAGAACATGGATGGATGAAACTTTTCACCATGGAGTTTGAATTCAATCCCTATGTTTGCATTGGTTTTCTCCAGGTAGCTTCTTTCCACCAAAAACATGCATGAAAGGTTATTTGAAAACTCTTAGCCACAGGTGTCAAACTCAAGGCTTAGGGGCTAGGTGCTAGCCTCTGATTTCAATATTAGTTATTCATCAATTTGTTCTGTAAATGTGATATGAGGTGTTCATATATTTATTTGGGTTCACAGTCATAACGGCTCTTTGACATGGCAGGCGACAAAAATGACTTTGATACCAATGCTTTCATCTCTCTTCTCCTTCGGTGTAAATGTGAGTTTGAACTGTTGTTTGTCTTTATGTGGCCTGCGACTGGCTGGCGAACAGTCAAAACCAGTCCAGGGCCTCTCGCTCAAAGTGCAGCTGGCGTCACCCGTGGCCCTAATGAGGACAAGCTCTTTTGAAACCAGCCAATGGGTATTTTTTTCATTTTTCAAGACATAGTTGACTCTTTTGTGACAATCATTCTTTTACAAAAAAAATTTAACGGTATAGAAATGAATAAAAGCAACAGCAAAGGCTGTTGCTGCACCCTCATTACTCAGGGGACACTTAAAGGGCAAGGTGTGGATACACTGACGTTGCGTCTGCCAAGAGTATCTTGTCTTACGTTACAAGCAAGAGCAGAAAAGACTGGCATTGCTCACTCACTTTACTTCACAGATTTAATAACACATGACAGAGAGGTCATGATTCTATAATTAGAGAGGAAAATAGATCCTGTGTCACAGGGAGATGCGCAAAAGAAGCTCTGCAGATATAAGTGGGGGTGAACAATTCATTAAATTGAAATGAACATAACAATGTAAAATTCAATTTTAGTCACAAAGTCGCAAAGCCTGTAATTTGGGGGAAAAAAACATACTTCTGCTTCATTTCGGTTGGTCAGGAGGCTTTATTTTTTTATGGATGTATATTTTATTTACTTTTGAGTGTCTGGACAGTTTCAGGGCTTAAGAAGTGTACCCCCCATGTTTACGTATCATTGTTTCATAACACAAAAAGTTGAAATGATTAAGCCAGAGATTTGTTTGGATTGTTGTTGTAATCTCTTTTATAACAAGTAGTTCGGTAGAATTTTGTGAAGTTGTCATAATGAACGCTTAAAAAAGTGATTTTAGTAACTTAACAACTCTAATTGTGAATAGATAAATAAAGTGTCATTCATTGTGATTCATAGTTAATTTGCACTTACTTTAGCATAAGTCTAACCTATAAAACCAAGCCATTCATGTGTAATGAATCTGATATTGTCAGTTTTAATACAGATTAAGTTATTGAGGCAGATATAAAAGATTTTTGGGGATGTGAAAATGAATCACTGTGGAGGATTGCCAATTGAGAATGTCTTGTAAGAATTCATTAAGGCTGGAAAAACTATGTGGAGACATTGCAGCATCATAGACTTCAGCTAGAAGAAGGTCAGAGGGGAAATCAAGTTGAAATGTCAGTAGAAAATTGGCCTCACTTTCTGAAATTAAAAAAAAAAACTATTCAAAATAGTTCAGATTTCTTGCTTAAAAAAAAAAAAAAGATAGAGTGCAAAGTGATTTCCATGAACATCATTTGTACCGGTACTTGTTTAAATAGTTTTTAGCAGATTTCGTTATGCTGGCATGTTTAACACACATTCAAATAAACATCCGCCCATAAAGAGACTTGTCTTGACATCGTTTGACAATTTATCCAAAAAGTGTGACTTTCCACACACGAACACACACACGCACACACACACGCACACACACACCTTGGAACCCCAGCACTCACCCTGGGCATCACCGCCCGAGGTCAACACTGCAATCGCCCGACCCTTCCCCATCTTGGTAGGGTCAACCGAAACAGTTTCTGCCATTGTCCTGGAGCTGAGGCTGGCCGAGGAAGATAGTCCTTCAGAGTGAAAAGCCCTGCAGCCCTTCTGCGCAAGGAACCTCTCACACTGACCTCAGAGAGTAACAGCATTCGCAAATGTTGCACAACTTGACATACGATGAGGCAGACATAATTGCCAACGCATTTTGACACACACACTTCAAGCCCGTCATTCCGGACATCCGAGGGGATACATTGGGGTTATTTTTGTAATCACATATACAGTTTCAACTACAAGAGTTATTTTGAACGCTTCATTGTCAAATCTCATGAGTCCACTGTGGGTCGCAAATGGTGCATGAGTGATTGCCGTCTACTATGAGATGGACTCATTGAAGTAAAGTTGCATACGTTAACATTCACAACAGTAAGAGAGTATCTTCCAAAAATAATGAACACTAACAAACAAAACGGGGGATGCTTAAATTTACTTGAAAGACCTCAATTTCATTGCACACAAGTGAAACAGAAAATGCAGAAAAGCATTGTTTTTAGTGGTTTGAAATAAGCACTTTGTGTAATCCCGTTATGAAAAACGAATCTAATTTTAATTTTAAATCATTTTAAACACAACCCCCCCCCAATAAATTACAGCTGCACTTATAAAATGCTTTACATGTCTCATAATAAGACGCAATAATTGAACATAAGAATTACATTGAAAATAATGATGATAGGTAAATTTAATAATAAATTGATACCGGCAGCATGACCCAAAAATGTCTGAAAATGTTTTTATATTATTTTAAATTCCTAAAAGAAAGGGGGGGGGGGGGCTCTACTTGTACCGATCCCCATTCTGAACGTTCTGTAATCATAAAAACATGACTACAAAAAACCCAAATCCAAAACTACATACATTTTGGCCACTTGGGGGCAGCAAAAACAACATCTGTGCTCACAAGTCCTGGACGTCTCCTGTTTGAATCTTCTGCTTATTAGACGCTGCATTAAACATTTACAAGTAATTACTTTTTCATTCTGAGATTGATTGATGATTGATTGGCCTTTTCATTTGAAACAGAATGCAGTGATAGAAAACAAGGAAGGCAGTCAACAGTGGGCAAGAGTAACAAAACCATCTAAATCAGGGGTGTCACGCTCATTTAGGATTTACGTCTTCCCTGTAGGGCCGTTATGACAGTGAAACCACAAACATGTTTAATCGTCTCATCGTATCAGACCTTGTACAAACAAATTGGATGGATTACAAGTTTTGAAATCAGTCACCTACAATAGTTTGTTCAATTATTGTTCAAGTGAGTGTAAACAGGGTAACAAAATGATTGCAAAATCTCAATATTATTTATTAGACATGACGATTTTACATTTCTGCACAGATTTTTTTTTTCTTTTAGCAAGGATCATGCAAGTTGACACACATGATTGACACAAATTTGGGACACATTTTAGTAATGCAGTACCACTGTTTTTGGATACAGGAACAAAGTATTTATACTTCAATGCTTCCTTCCACATAGATACATCCCAATAATGTAAAAAATGTGAACATCATGATCTGATACACCCGCACTGCAAGAATATGCTTATATTTATATTTTATATTTTAGATTTACAGTATATTTATTCATATACTTTTTGTCTTCTACTTTCTCCCTTTCATAACGTTGCTGCGATAAATTGGGAATTTCTCCATTGTGAGACAAATAGAGGTTTCTTATTTTATCGTATCTTAACTTATCTTATTTTATCTTATGATAATCATCGATTCTGAACTTTAGAATAAAAAGTCCAGTTTTGTCCTTAAAATGCAGGTACTGTATGTGAGCTTATGAACCAATATAATTTAGAACCATGTATAGAGTAAACTTAATGGTACATTTCCAGCTCATGTCCTCTATCGAAGTTGCAATTCCTTATCCCTTCAGGAGAATAATCTCTGCGTCACTTAAATCCCTGTGGACAAAAAGACTTTCATAAAAACACAGCTCAGTTTGGGATTTCACTTTTGTGTGTGCGTGTGTGTGTGCGTGTGTGTGTGTGTGTGTGTGTGTGTGTGTGTGTGTGTGTGTGTGTGTGTGTTCGCGCGCGTGTGTCACATCTATCCAAAGCGAGGCACGTTGAGGGACAAGCAGACCTCTCCTGAGGCACAGCCCCGAAGCGATCAATAAGGCCATTTCCAGATAATCACCCCTCCTGTCTTGCTGGACAGTGTTAACACTTGCACAGCCTGTAATAAACCATATAGATCAATACAACACAATTTCGACACTGAATTTTTCCGGCTCAGCTAATGCAGTGAAATGTGAACTGGATTTTGGTACAATCTGACCTTCTTTCTGCTCCAGTTATCTGAATCCTACTAAACCTGTCAAGATCACCAAGTGAAACAGACAGGTCTTGTTACATAATCGCACACGGTTCTCACTGACATCTCCATCGGGGTATGTTTTATTCAATGTGCTGTATGCCATTTTGAAATGGCATAAAGCGTTTTGAAATGACATGAGTTCGTTTATTCCAGAAGGAATCCAATTTCTGTTCAGCAACTGAGATTGAATGGAACTTGGTCGCTTCAGATCACATCCTTCCTGACTTTTTCTGAACCCCTCACACTTATAATATCATGTTGTCTCGTACCCACTGTAATTACTACATTCGAGCACAAATAACATATTACAGTGCAATTTAGTTTTTGATAGTTCTCATGGGTTCATGTTCCGATAAACCAAACATTTGCTGACAGTATATTCCAACACTTGTTTCCACATTACGATTGCATCTATCCCTCATTTTGCAAGTCTTTCACTTTGCAAGTAGGATACCGTCTATAGCAGGGGTCACCAACGTGGTACCCGCGGGCACCAGGTAGCCCGTGAGGACCACACCAATAGCCCGCCAGTGCTAGGATTGTGATTTGCGAGTAGAAATTATGATTGAAAAATGCAAACACGGGCAGTATTGTGAGACATATTTAAGATGATCAGAGGCTGAAAATTACAATCATTAAGTATTAAAAATAACACATTCTAATATTAAATGAAATTGTACAAATGTTATTTTAGATGTGTATCAATTTGGTAGCCCTTCACACAATCACGACACATGAAGTACCTCTCACTCTCAAAAAGGTTGGTGACCCCTGGTCTATTGTCTCCTCTCATGTAAGTTTCACTAAAACAGAAATGTAAATGACATCATATCAACTGACGCTCCAAAATTGGGGCCAAGAATATGACCTCCATCTTAACAGAGTGAAGCTCACGTTTAACAATGGAATAGATGCAGTTTGTGGCTTTCATAGAGTTTTGTACTCTTCTGAAATTTAAATCCCTTCCTTTTTCTGGAAGCTTCCCCCTTGTATGGCGAGAACTATGTTGACACCATGTAAACTGCAATATCTCCCCTTGCGGATGATGTAGTCAGCTGTGCATGTGAGGTGGGCAGTTGGAGACCGCGTTGCACTTACGGCGTGTGGTACGAGACCACAGTAAAATTAAAATACTTTCACATATTTTAGTGTTAATTGATGATGTTGTTATTGCTACATACACATAGTATTGTACGTTACATATCAAACTTGAGTCTCTTGGTGTCAACTGTCGGGTGGTGGCCATTTTTATGTTTATCGACGTTGAGAAAGCGCATACCAAGCATTTCCCCTCATAAATCACTGAGAGTGTCGCTGCAAATGTTGCCAGGTTTTATTGCAGTTTAATCAGCTCAATGAATGTTTTAATAGGCTGATATTTCAGAGGAGCGAATGACACTGCAGTGATAAATGGTGAGGGGTGAACTTTTCCCCTGCCTCCAACGCTTCTTCCCTGCCAAGCCTCACTAAAGAAATGTGTTATCTGGAAACTCTTGTATAGCCAATACCCATTTATTTCAAAGCTAACAAGCCCATCTACAAACCAATCATGTTGTAATTGACAAATTAGTGAAGCGGTGGGGTTTTTTTTTATCTGCTAGTGCACCATTTTCTTCTAAATATATTATTAAAAATATTTTTCCACCACCCTTCCTTCCGCGGGTCTTTTATGAATTCATCAGAAGACCTCATCTCACTCCCTGGACTCCTATTCCATTTAATATGTCTTTTCCCCTCCTCCTCTCTGAGGATTGCACTGTTTCCCAATTTGTCATCCCTGATACCCCCTTCACATTATGTACATACCTTAATCAGCCCGTTTTCCTCCTCTCCTCCATTTCATCACTTTTTCTACCGTTCTTCTTTTGACCTTCAGCTTCCCAGCTTCATTACTCTCTTCCATCTCTGTATTTCCTCCCGACTCTCCTGACCGCAAGGTTGTAATCGAATGTAAAATCAACATGGTTGTGACATTTTGGCATTTCACTGACCAACCATTCCCTTCCTCCCCCCATCATGTATAATGTTGTCTTGTCGTTCACATCTATATGACACGTGGTGTGACTCTTGTAATAAGGACACGGATGGGATGATGGGGAAAGCTGGGGGCTTTAATTAAAGACCAAAGGGTCACAGTGAATAAGTCGGGTTGGGTTTTTGGTGAAAGGGAGGGGGGCAGACGGTTATCTGCCACTGGAGTGATAAATCAACTTGCCCCTTCAGCTGCCCTCAACACAACATCACGCCACTGCATTGGGTCCCCCCCCCTCCCTTTTCCAAAAGCAATTCCGTCATGTCTTGTTAGCTCATTCGTCTTCATCAGTAGCAGTGGGAGGCTCGAGCCCCCGCACCCACACCGCCTCACCTCGAGCCACCAACCCCCCCATCCACAACCAATGCCAAGCCCCACTGATCAAAGCTGAGCCAGCCTGTGCATTGGCATGGGCGTGCACAAAAACAAAAATTGTGTGTGTGCAAATGCTTAAGCAGATCACAGTTAATAATGAAGGCAGGGCAACCACACACTGTGCGCTAATGGCATTTAGGGCCAATTAAGGGATGACTAATTAATGAGGCATTTCCAGTAAGACTTTTATTTGCAGTCACATAAATCACTGAATTGTATTCTCTCCAATAATATCGTCATGACACATATTGATGCATTGTTGATACAGTGGAATGCAGCAGATTAATGTTTATGAAAAAGCTAAATGAGTTGATGGGAGGTATTTCAGTTAAGTGAACATCTATGATGAAAACATGAAGTAAGATGTATTTTTTTTCCCTAAAAGTGGACTTAATGTCGAACATTGAAAGATGTATTTTTTTTCCCTAAAAGTGGACTTAATGCAGAACAGATTTTTTTTTTTAATGTATGCCTACAAATTAGTCATCTTTTTGGCATACATGAGCGCCCATCAAGTGTGAAATTGAACAGTTAAAGTAAAACTCAAGTTTTCTGCCCATTTTAGAGAATGTTTCCGTAAGCGAGCCAGTCTGCTCTTCCACCTCACTATGATAAAACAGCAAGGCTCTTTAACCACCCCCACACCAAGTTTCCTCAATTACTCGACCCCAGAGTTAGCAGTGATTAGCGTTAACATTCCATTTCTATTCCACATCTTTCCACATGATTACATTTCTTATACTATCATTGTTCCTCATGAGTCTACATTTTTCATTCAGCATTCCAGCATTCACCCATGTTTTCTCCATAAATTAGCATTTTGGAGGCGATAAGTTTAGTTTTGGTGACTTGGTAATGAAATGCTGTCCCTGCAAGTGCTAATAAAATGTAATCTAAATACATCCAGTCATCCATTATCCAAATCACTTATCATACACAATAGGCCATTTAAAAGTGGCTCTAAAGAGGAAATTATTAAATTACCAAGTGGTGGCTTTACATAAGCTTTCTGTGGTCACAAATTAGCTTGACCAACTTGATTGTTTAGTAAAGTTTTTGGTGCAGAAGGGGTATTTGTGTTTCATGATGTGTCCGTGCATATGCAGGCTCGATGAGGACTGGTTCACTTGCAGGACTCACTTGCCACCTTAAAAATGTGTCCCTCATTCTTGTCGCAGACATGTTATTCAGACACTAAGGAACTGTTTTAAAATGTGAAAAATGCATTGCATGTCTCTTGTAATGATCTAGAACACAGTAAAGTTATGCGGGTTTTTCTATTGCCTCCACTACTGCAGTGGTCCAAAAAAGATTCAATGTTAGGGTACATGAAATTATGGTGGAAAATTGCATTTGTTTATTGAAAGAAATGTTGCCAAAGGAAATGAGGGAAATAACATCATTATTAATAATCTTGTCAAAAAACAATCTACATTGAAGATAATAAATATACGATCATTTCAGTGTGTGAATTTTTCTTCTCTTAACACAGCCTGTTAGGCTAGTCCTTCTTTAAGAATAAACATTGCAAAATAAAAAAACAAGTTAAAAAGGCTTTTATCTTTTTTCAAAGTAAGACAGAACATTGGTTCCCACAAAAAGGCAACTAAAAAGCAAATTGCCCCCGCAGATTTCATCCATTTGATGCTCTCAACTGACATCTTGTGAGACATGCTGACATCTCACATGACGTCACAAATAATAGCACCATATTTTTCTGAACTTTGGTTTGCGAATAGGATGACCTCAGGTGTGTTTGAGTGAAGTCGATCCACTGTAGAATTGAATTTCATTTCATTTCGTGTTGACAGTAGCAAATAATTATCCTTGGCCCAAGGCATCAAATTGCCCCAGCTTTAGACACACTGGTAAGTAGGCATGGATTGACAAATTGTTTTGAAGAATAAAAACGTGTTTTAAATGTAAATGATACACCCTGTGTATATTTTCTTTTGCTTTAGAAGAGAAAGATGTAACAGGTTTTTTTGTTAGTTTTTTTTGCTCCCACCTCATTGCCTCATAGTGATAGTTGCCACCACATCTGCAAAGCTGTAGAATGCTGCGAAAAGATGGATTTGATCTGGATGCTATGTCATTAGTACTTTGCAAGCAGCAGAGGAACAATAAATACAAATAGACAGTGGTTGTGTCTGTGCCGGTACAACAAAGAAAAGTTCACGGCGCTGGCTGTCCGCCTCTAACAACAACACAAAGAAACATTTCGTGTTTAGCAGGCGGCACACAAATGTGACATTAAATGAGCTAGCTTTCCTGACTACGGCTAATTATAGCATATTGCACATGCTCACGTGTATTAAAAAAAGATGGGAATTGGGTGCTCTCGAATATTTATACATGTAATAACAGAGTGGTTTGTGAGTTCTATACATCCATCCATCCATCCATTTTCCGATCCGCTTCTCCTCACAAGGGTCGTGGGGCGTGCTGGAGCCTATCCCAGCTGTTTTCGGGCAGTAGGCGGGGGACACCCTGAACCGGTTGCCAGCCAATCGGAGGGCACACAGAGACCAACAACCATCCATGCTCACACTCACACCTAGGGACAATTTAGAGTGTTCAATCAGCCTACCATGCACGTTTTTGGAATGTGAGAGGAAATCGGAGTACCCGGAGAAAAGCCACGCAGGCTCGGGGTGAACATGCAAACTCCACACAGGGAGGCCAGAGCTGGAATTGAACCCGGTACCTCTGCACTGTGAGGTCGATGCGCAAACCACTGGACCACCGGGCCGCCCTATGAGTTCTATTTTTGAGAAATTTTATCTAAAGTGGTGGGACAACAAAAGTGACAGCGCTGTGATTGACAGCTGTCAATCTGGGAGATGAGGGTTGACTGAGGGGGTCAGCCATTGTCTCAGGGGCCCTCATGTGTCATCAAATAGGGCTAAGGCTGGAAGGGGATAGAAATAGACAAGGTCTGCTGTGGTCCACTGAGCTTTGCCACCGCGCCCAGCAAGTGGAAGGGAGAGACATGGAGAGATGGAGGAAAATGGAAAAAGTCCCCCGGGGATGTTAAGGAACCATTTAACTTTGTGACAGCAGGAGAGGCCTCTGTGAGGGCTGCACATGTCTAAATTCATAATAGTGTACTGCAATACTACATATTCAACTAGCGTGAATGAAAAACAAAGAAATCTTTGAAAGATCGTTTCTTTATGATGAAATTTATGAAGAGGTTTTTGGACAAAATGTGTAGCACCAAAATAAATGGAAGATGCCCATTTTGGGGATGGGGGTAGGAGATTACTACGTTCCTGATTAGGTTGAAATGGATAAACCTCATGATGTCCAGGTCCGTCTCAGAAATACATTGGCCATTAGGGAAAATTAACATATTTTCCTGAAATTCCCAATGGCCACCCTGCCCGCTGTTATCAAAATGTCGAACCAAGGCTGTCGGGTTGAGCACGAGCTATTCTCAAAAAGCAGTGATTCTCGCCGGCACCATTGAAGCAACTCCTGCGCAGTCAAATGTGCATTCTTTTGTACCGGACTGGAGCACTACAATCATTTTTCAGCAAGGATTTGAAATGCTTTTAAAGTCTTTTGGCATATAGTGTTTGGCATTTTTATGGCTTAAACTATTAATTACAATATATTACACTGACTTTGATGGAAGCAGTTATGATTTTTTTTCCAACTGTTCATTGAAAATTCTCTTTGCTCCCTGTCCTTCACAAACCGTGGAGGTCCCATGTATATTTGCAATTGTCCTTGAATGATAAATACTATAAATGCTAGGCAGATGCGACTAGCAACTGGGCATGAATAAATAAATGCTATATATGACAACATTGACGAAAAGAGTGTATGGGTGGGGATTGCTGGATCAATATCAGACAACGTGATATTCTGCCTGGGGGCTTAAATGAGAGAATGTTAAAACACACACACACACACACACACACACACACACACACACACACACACACACACACACACACAGACCAGTCCCAGCACAGCATCACCTTTTCACCAATTCATTAAAAACAAGCTCACCACGCGTCATTAACATCAGAGCACACAGTGTTGCATTCAAAACAACAACCCAAAGCTTTTCCTTCTTCTTGCCACCAAGACTTAGCATCCGCTATCTATCTATCTCTAAATAACCATAAAACCATGTAGGGGAAAACAATGTCAGGAGGAAAAACCAACAAAATGGGTAAAACAGCAGAGATGCTCCACTGCTTGCCTGACTGTTTTAGGTCTCTGCAGACTGAATGGATGCTAGAGAGAGAGTTGTGTGGTGCGTTCAAATCCCTCCCCTGCGCCCCCACCCTGCAGTGAGAATATATGCTTGGCTTCTCCTGGTTCCTTAACATTCCTCGCCATCCTCCTCCAAAGCCTGGGAGACGACTGAGGCAGACAGCAGCACTTGTTATAGTCACAGGCCTCAATCCAGTGTATGTATGTATGTGTGTGTGTGTGTGTGTGTGTGTGTGTGTGTGTGTATACACGTGAATACAAATTGTGGAAAAGGAATTTGTATTTAACCACATTAATTTGGGTCTGACTCCCAAGATATCAGCTAATGTCGTGTTTTAAATAGTAATATTGACATGAAAATTCTTGTGGGTAATATTACAAACAAGCTTGCTGTTAATTAGATGAATATATCTGAATAGATCATAATATGAACAATGCCAGTACCCAAACATCAAATTTTAGGCATTCTAATCAACTTGAGGCAGTGTTTTTTTTTTTTTACTAATCTTTATTTTATCTCTGCTGATTGCTACTACACCTTGGGGAAGTTTGCATGGGCTCCAGCACACGCCGCGACCGAGTACAGTACTTTGGAATAAGTTAGTAGAGTTCCAGAGGCGCCTTTCTCGGTGCCCCGCTACCATGCAATGTGTGTGGGACGGTATAGACAGTACAGTATTCCAATCCTGAAAAACTGAATTCACACCAAGTGGGAACTCTTAAATGGTAATGGAATGTACATCAAGATATACGAGTTTATTCATCCTCAGGGTATACTGGAGGTGCAGATGTATGTGTTGCCTGTCAGTGAGAATGAACTGGAGGGCTTAGCTGGTGGGCAATATTGGCAGAAAGGCTCCAGCGACTCAAGAAAGCTTAAAAAGTCTCACCTAGGACCTCCGTTTGGACACACGCAGGCTCTACCGACATTCGCCTATAAATTATTCACCAGGTCTCCTTGATGGGACAGACATTCTAATGAGAGAAACGTTACAGGGAGACTCATCCGTGTCTGCGCACATGCAGTAAGTGTAAAACAGGCAACACGATAAGGCATATGAGGAGGGTGTTTGCTTGGATCTGCGTGCGTGCAGTTTGTACAAAAATGCTTATTGGCTTCAGGGTTGCTAGACATGACGAACAATTAGGCCTTGTGTAATCAAGTCTTGGTGGGAAAATAGAAACATCGATTTCACTGAGGTACGATTAAAAGGTAAACAAAGTTGTTTCAACTGAGCTAATAGCCGTACAGGTAGATGATCTACAGACAATTTTTTTCTTTATATGGAAAATAAGTAATTTGTTCTACATTGTTACTCAATAATATAAGTTTGGACAAATAAAACAGTTTCAACATCACTTTGAGAAGGACAATAGTGCCTTTGTTTTTAGCATAGGCAGTCCAAGTCATTCTGATATGCGGATTAACTATGACCAAGGAGCATTTAATTTTTTCCGAAGACCATACTCAATATCTGCAAACATGATACATTATCCACGTATTATTCTTAATGCTATGAGAATTTGTTTTTTTCATAAACAGCTTGTCTTAAGTTCATAGATTCGCCACATGTGCTTTTTGTGCCGCACAATCCTGACTCAAAACTAACAGTATGTCGATGCAAATACATGCCACTCTATTTGCGCGGAGCAGGTTTGCTGCGGGACACAACGAAGCAGCCACACAGACGCGCGGATGACACAAATATGCTCCCATCTCCCTTTCCTGTCGACTTTTTGCTTCTCCTGCTAACAAGCCCCAAGCCCCGAGCCCCGAGCACCTCACGCTGTCTCCCTCTCTGTTACCTTCGAGTCTGGCCGTCATGCTCCTGTGGCTCCACTCGAAAGGTTACGCTGTGTACCCACCGTCACTGCCTGTCACCCCATCACCATCAGCCACACACACACACACACACACACACACACACACACACACACACACGTAAACACTCACACAATGCTCCATCAGTCCCAGGCCCTGTCAACAACATACTTAACGTTAAGGCTTTATAAAGACAAAAGTCGAATTAGGTAGAAATCTCTTTTCAAAGAAACCAGAGCGGCATGTGAGAGAAATTATAAACACTTATTTTAAAAAAAATATATATATACACACACACACACACACACACACACACACACACACACACACACACACACACACACACACACACATTCTTATGTAGTAGCAGTGGTACTAGCCTTGGCTGACTAACAAGTTCAGCTTTTATATATTTTCGACAGTATCTCTCTTTTCTGCCCTTTTTTCATGATGACAGCCGAAATTTGATTCAAATCATCAGTTCATCAGCAAGCCCTGAAGAAGCCTGATAAGGATCCCCATCATTTGAATCAGGTGTGTTGGAGTAGGTAGACGTATAAAACAGGCAGGAAAGTGACCCTCGAGGACTGGAGCCGGACGGACACCCCTGCCCTTTGAGCTAATACTTCCTGTGGACACGACGACAGTGAGAGCGCTACTGCCAACTAGTGGATGTGCAATTACAGTTTATTCGAACACATATTTGCAACTGACCTCAGACCATTCCAGGGTGAACCTACCCCGCAGAAAATGGGGGGATAGGTTCCAACTCATCTGCAACCTGAGTGAGGATAAAGCGGGGTAGAAAATTGATAGATGGCTCAAGTATCGTCAAGTATGGCTACGCTAATACTAAATTGCATACAAATATGGTCTTGCTTCCAATTAAAATAAATAAATAAATCTTCTGCGGCCAAACAATGTTTCTCAGCAGAGCAGGTCTGTCATGTCTGTGTTGTTGCATTGGTTAGGCGTGCTCATGCGAGTATTAAATCTCTTCTTTTTCCTATTAAACTCTGGTGCGAACCCTCGGCAAGGTTTGATATCCATGTGATGTTAAGTTCCCTTTTTAAAAAAAATAAAACAATTTTCATCACTCATCTGGTTCTCTGTCTTCTTCCTCTTATCCCTCTGCCGCCTTCTGTCTCTCTTGTTCTCTGCGGGCCGTCTGTGAAGTGTTCAAGCGCTCTGACGGCACGCACCGCCGACTCCTCAACATCTTGTCTCGTCATGGCAATTACACACAGGCGCGCACGCGCGCACATGCACAGGACGCAGCTCTCAAAAATATTAGGGAACAAGTATCTACTCCCCAGTATGTCGTTACAAGTTATGCGATTTAAATCTGTAAAATAGTGCAAGTGGGTTTAACAAAGGTCTTTTCAACTGGATTGACCTTGCCCGTTGAAAGCAGACAAACACTCACACAGACACCTCCTGCTCCTGTAGCAAACACGCGAGCTGAGACCCGAAAGACTGAAGGAGTGAGCAGCTGGTTGGAAAGCTCGGGGCACGGACCAGTCACTGACCCCATCCACATGACAGCAAGAGGATAAGGGTTAATTAACAGCCAACTTTAAGAGTTTAATAGTTTAATGAATGATTCATAGCTTCCCGATCTATACCCAGTCTTGAAAACACATGGACAGAGTCAGAGCCTGCATGAATTATTCACTTAGTGTGATACTCACCATTTCACTCACACCGAGAGCCAAGACCAATCCGAATTTTAGCCGGCGCGAGTCGTCATGTTGAAAAGGCTCAACTGAAAATGTGAAAATGGCAGCAAAGAAACGAGTTCAAGAGGGTTGTGCCGAGATGAAGAAATCACGATGCCGAGTCTCCTTAAGTGACAGAAAGAAATTAAATTACACTGGACCCTCTAAGATTGAACACAGATCGTTCTTGCATGCAAAAAGTATTTTAGCCATCCATTCCAAAAATCATCCTGTTAACTTCCTAAACACTTTAACTGTAGAGTCATCTTGAAAATAACATTTCAAAATACTACCAATGGTGTAGCTCAAAGTAACAGCATAAAATTAATGTATCTTCTTAACAAAAATGCTTTAATGAAAGTAAAAAGTATGTTGGATTAAAATTACTCTGACTTTCAGTATACAACTCTTTCCTTTGCTTACCCTGGTCCACCATGTTTTGTGTGGTACACACCATGTCGCCAAACAGCAAAGTGAGCTAAGCAACCTTTAAATTGGCTAACTGACTGGTTGCTAGTTTGAAGACACCTGTGATGCTAATTAGAAGTGACACCTGGGTTGAACAGGTCCCAATGGTCAAACTCTTTTTCGTTTTTTCTTGGGGCACCATCATTTTGTCCTCGCCTTTTTCATGAGTGAAAAAAAATCCGTTGAGCCATACTCAGAAGCACTGTCTCATTTTCTTTGGATTATTCCCATGAAATATGTATTTATTTTGACTTTTGTCAGATTGATGTTCCTTCTGTGGCCACTTTGGATTTTTGTTTCACGATGCGTTACTACCCATCTTTGATCCACACACTACAAGAGCAGGACGCTCACCATTCCGTTCTGATGTTAAAACTTGGTACGTTTGTTTCGTTGCTCATCTACAGCAACTCTGTGTTACGCGTGCCGTCTTGTTTCTCAGTGATCAGAACCGGATATATTATAGATACATTGTATAATGTGCTATGGATTAGTCATGCAGGCTAAATTGCCTGTCCATGCGATGTCGAGGGTTACAATACATGCATGGTTGCAGATGGCCACAATGTATTCCTATTTACGAGGGGCCAAACCTAAAATCAGAGTGTAACTACTGTCTACAAGACGTCAAGGTGACGTCACTCGATCTTATTTCAAGCCAGCATCAAAAGAGACTCCTGTAATCACATTGAGGCTTCAGTGCAGTGTGCCTGTATGTTTATCAGACACTACTGTCCGGTATATCAGACAGCTGCTGTCATGTTCATGTCGCAGCAGGCCGCTATAGGCAGTCTTCTTGTCTTTTGAGTGATGCCATGGCATGAACAGCATGGTTTAAGAGCTAAAAGAAGGTCATCGATGTCTTGCTTCACTATCGCTCACTTCTTCTCTCGTCTCTCTCTGTTGCTCCTGTCATCGCAACTGGACGATCCCTCCCCTCCCCATCCCCTCTAACCTGGCTGTCTTTCTGTCCTTCATCACTGTCCTCCACTCCTTCCCTCTCTGTATTGAACATCCATCCTTTGCGGTAGTTTTATCTGTAAAGCATTCAGGATCGATGACGAAATAAGTGCAAATTAAAGGCTAGCCCCTTGAAAATTCCTCCTTTTGAATATCATTGCTGTTCAGGTTCAGGAGAGCATTGAGGGGGAAAAATAAGAGGTTAGGATATTTTCGAAGAGGGTTATTTGCGCTTCACAAAGAAAAATCTTGAATTTTATTATTTTTTTTCTCCACGGTACTGTAGGAGATTTTGTTATTCACTTGATTTTCTGTTTTGTTGCATTATTTTCGCTTTTCTGAGTGTCAGTGAAGTAATCATTTCATTTACGGGTTTTCAGAGGCGGCCATTAAACGTCTCTCGAGTTAGACGGCAGTTGAGGAGACGCGTAGTCCAACTGATACGTTTGTATTTGCTTCAGTCAGTGGCGGACCCTGAGGGCCAGCAAGGCCTTCTCTGCTGGCCTAAACATTCTCAGAAAAGTAAATTTACTTTTATGTATTTTATGTTATTTTATAATTTATGTTATTTTATTTTCATAAATATGTAAACAAAATTATTCTCTGTATTCTTTACGTTGTATTATTTCCACTTAGTTGAGTGGCTT
>NW_017805625.1:5799861-5812489 GCF_001891065.2 Hippocampus comes | reverse complement strand
TTCTTGTCATTTTATTTCGTTAGTATTAAATTCCTGGCAACGAAATAAAATGACAAAGATACAAAAATGTATCAAATAAATCTGCTCACCTGCAATTTATAATGGCGCATTGTAGTCACCTTCGTGCACGAAAGTTCGTTCAATTTCAGCTGTTCGTCAGTTATTAGTTAGTCAGTTATGTCAGTTATTTGCTGTTGTATCGCCGATTTTCAATCGTTAGTATTAAATTCATGGTAATGAAATAAAATGACAAACGTGTATCAAATAAATCTGCTCACCTGCAATTTATAATGGCGCATTGTAGTCACCTTCGTGCACGAAAGTTCGTTCAATCTCAGCTGTTAGTTAGTCAGTTATGTCAGTTATTTGCTGTTGTATCGCCGATTTTCAAAATGCGAATGATCTGTTTATTTTCAAAGAATAGTTTGTTTTGTTATTGTTTGGTTGGTGTCTTATATGAAACTGCGACACTGCGCAATTTATTGGACAGACTTGTTGAAGATCACGCAACGTAATTTTGGGTGGCATTTTATTTCGTATTTTTAAACCATCTTTTTATTTTCTGTAAATTTAGTTTCCTGCTCTTAATTGTGAATGCATACTTGATGGTTTTAAATGCTCCTGAAATTAAGTGCTGCTTGACGAGCCTATATTGTGTATGTATGTGACGTCACTGAAGGCCTAAGGTTGAAATGCACGGCCCGCCACTGGCTTCAGTGTTAAACAAATTAATAAAGTGTATGTTTTAAAAATAAAACAACACGGCGGCTCTCTTTAAGCATCTGAAGTAGTTTCATTCGTGATGAAAAGCGTTACTCATGTCACTCTCCAATTCATCTCTACTGCATCCTCCTCGGCTGACACTGCCAGCTGAACTATTCCAACTGGCCAGATCGGCTGGCTTTTGCCGTTGTCGGTTATGCACGTTCGGTGTCACATTGAGAAACAATTAAATCTTTTGGTAGGTTTAAAAAATAAACGTTCCCTCTTGCCGTCTCCTGTTTTACACTCTATTAGAATAACCCGGTTAACTTTCTTCACAAAGTTCTGACAAGTTTGTTATCCTGAACCAAGTCTGCACATGCGCAGTGAGAAGATGGAGCAGTCCATTGAATTATAAGGGAAAGGTAATACGTGAAACAGTCATGATCGCTTAAACATGTGTTTTTAACCGGGTGATTTGCAACTAAAGCAATAATAATTGCCTTAACTATTTGGGGCCCACGTGAAATTGCCTGTGTTTGGCTAATGGTCAGTCTGCCCCCCGACTGTGTTTTCTGTTTCCACAGATGACCTCTTTTGCCATTTAGACAAAAATGTCAGACAATATTCACAAATGTGCACTTTCAGACCTGTTTCCAAATTTGGGCACTTTTATGTTTCCAAACAAAATGTTTTTAAAACTTTTCATTGATAAACAGCATTGTGGTAATGGAAGCACAGCAAACAGCACATATTAAAACATTTCCTGCACACAATAAATACAGCACACGATGATATGACAGTGATATTTTGACACGCTGTCAATTTGCACAAGGAGTGAGACAAATTGGCCACACACAAACTGAAGCAGCAGGGGAGTATATTTAAGTACGGAAAAGACACGACATGGATCGGAAACGAGACAACATGAAAATAATGTCTGGACTGTCGCCACGCATGCTCGCCTATATGTGAAATCACCATAGTCAGACATGAAATTGAAGGAAATTGAACAGGTCTGGGTAAGCATAATAACATTTTTACATTTTTTTCTTCATGCTGTGACCGGATGACATGGTGTTGAGAAGACCATGAACATTAACAAATATTCAGCACAACAGGTGCAAAATGAGCTAGTCCAGGACAGGTTCATGCACGGTGATACCGGTTGGAATAGTACACGCTGGCTTTCTTATCTCTGGTGACACTAATCTCCTGTCTGCGAATGAGAGTCTGATTAAATCCCATCATATCAGCCAGCCAGATCTGATTACAAATATCTCCATCTGGAACTGCTGCTGAACATTCTGCGGAGCAAGTTTTGGGCATGCAGTTGACTTTTTCGGTTGACCTTTGAATTGTACCATACTGTGCAGATCTAAGTCGGTCAGGCGCCTGCCGTAAAACAGCATTGATTTGGAATGTTGTGGACAAAAAAAAAGGTTCTGATGAAAATTGAAGTTTTCAGCAGCAGACTGCAAATGTATGACAACAAATGGGCCAATTGTTTTACATTTTTTGATGGCAGAAAGCCGAAATTCAGTTTTTAAGAAATGTATTTACATTGGTATGTGATCTTTTTTTTCCTTTAATGAAAATACCGCATCTTAGGTCAGTTAAATGTCTTCTGTGTTGTGTTGTATTATTTTGTCATTTTAATTTATTTTGTCAGTTCTTTTGATGGTGGCGTGCGCACCCGCAGCGGCTCCTCTTGTTGTCGTGTTGTCTGGTTGAGAGGGAGGAAATTTCATCTGTGCTTTATGGTGCACATACAGCGCATTTCACAATAAAGTTGTACTTGACTTGACTTGACTTAAATGTATTGAAAAACAGTAACATAGATTAAAAACTGTTTTTGCAGACACTGCGTCAGCGCCATTTTGCCACTTACTGTCGACTGAGAATGACATCACAGTGCCGAGGAGCTCAGCTTGCAAACGTCACATGTCCAAACTCAAAAAACAGGTGAGCCGTGACGGCCGTTTTTTGAGGCCTTCGGTACTGTGATGTCATATTAAGTTGAGTGCAAGTGGCAAAATGGCCGCGCCCTGAGATGGACAAAAACAGCCGGACTTTTCTGCTCAATTCTTAGTCATCTTACGGCATATGCTGACTTTAGAATGGCGGGGGCGCATAGAAGATACTATTTTAAAGATGTTTGACCTGATTTTTGACTTTCTGTTATTCTTATGTCAATTCAGACATTACATTCCTTTTTCAGCACGAAAGATAACTGATCATAACGTTTTGGCAAAGTACCTAATTGCAAAGTGCAAATCTTGACACGAATCTGAGCGATAATTCATTATTTACCGTTGTGAGAGTGCTTACTTAACCTTGGGGAGCGAGTAGAATTAAAATGTGAATTTCAGGGCTAAGGCCCACTCAGTATGCCTCACCATGCTGTGGAGGGGGAGCAAGACATGAGGGTGGAAAAAAAGGAGTGTGAGAGCTGAGGATGGAGATGCAAGTTAAAAAAAAAAAAACGGTGGCAAAGGGAACAGGTGCAAGGGCCGCAAATTAAGAGGAGAGTATTGTGCAGACACTATAAGCGGAGGTTAGTCAGGAAGAGCTAAGCGTATGGGATGGAATGGGAATCTAAGAGACAGGTAGAGGGAGGATAATGTGGCTGGGAGGGGACAGAGGAGAGCAAGGGGCGGCAATTTTGGAGCACAACACCGATGACAAATTGTGATTAATAGATGGGGTCCGGGCCAGCAGTGTGGAGAGCAACTCATTAATAGAGAGAATTAGAGAGGCTGTGCAACTCAATCTGCACACTGTCACTCGCAATCAAGGCCTCTAATCAGGTCTGCATACAAACAGAAGGCAAGAGGGGCATTGTGAAGCATTTACACAACAAAACTTCCACAGCAATTCATCCCGTCCCACAAACTCAACTGTCTGAATCGTTTCTTTTCACCAAAAAGACAATTCTTTTCATGACTGCTCAGGAACTGCAGGCAGTACCTACGTGATCGAATGAGGTGGTGTACGTTTTATACTATGGGCTCTCATGTTTAATAAGAAAATGTGGAAATTAAGCAAAATATTATGAACATCCATCCATCCATCCATCCATCCATCCATCCATCCATCCATCCATCCATCCATCCATCCATCCATCCATTTTCTAATCCACTTAACCTGACAAGGGCGTGCTGGAGCCTATGCCAGCTGCCTTTGGGTAGTAGGCGGGGGACTGAATTGGTCACCAGCTAATCGCAGGGCATATTATGAACATCAATAAATAATTTTGGGTGGGTGTGTGTGTGTGGGGGGGGGCGGGGGGGGTCAAGCAACTTGCTCTGAAGATGAAACGATTTAGAGCTTACATTTATTACAATAAAAACAATAAAAAAATGAAGATGTCCATTTCATTTTTTGAGGAACCCTTTGAAATGACCTGGATTTCTACAATAATTGGTCATAAAATGTGATCTACACTCCCAACAAGCACAGTTTTCTTAGCCTAACACCATGCTTGATCGTGTTCCATATCTACAGTTTAAGAAATGACCACAACCAAATATGAATATTAGCAATTCTGTGCGCAGGTGTTCCATGTGCAAAGCATGGTTCACATCAGGTAGTTTTTCTCAGACTAGAAAACTCAAAATGGTTTTAACCAACACCACCAATCTTAATTTAGTTTCTGGAGAAGTCATTCATCGTGGGGTTCCCATCAATGTTCTACTCTGCATTGTGAATGTTTACATGGTGTGTCCTGTAAGAACATGAAAGCTTTGAATTGCTCAAGATTAGTTTGAGCAGACTGTGTTTGTCCATTCTTATGACTTAGATGATCAGAAATCCAGAACATTTCAAGGCGCACACATACATTTTTTTTTGCAACTGTATAAAACTGTCCACTTTATGCTTCTTGATTGTATTTAATACATATATAGTATATACAATGGATCATAACGCTGGTATATGTGGTCACTTCCATTAAATCAATGACGTTTGCATCCTCAGAAAATAAAAAATATGAATGCATGAAAAAAATGGCTTTTTTTGTTTTCGTTTTTTTTATTTTTTTTTTATGAAGCACATTATTTTGCCCATTAATCTGATTGCATATTTAATAAATACAATTTAAAATATTAATTTCAACTGCCTTGAAAAATAGCATTTGTTGCCTGTCCCCGTTTCCTGTAACAATTTTAAAGAACTCGCCACCTGGAGACACGTTTCAATACGATCCACCCCCTTAATAACACATACATAAGGGCAGTTGGCGTGACTTTTTTTTTTTATACTCACAATGCCAAAACATATTCTCTGACCCCAACATTTCTATTAGCCTTGCAGCCTCAACATGCCCCATCTTTCTCAAGGCTTCTGCTCGCTCCTCCATGTTTACTCTCTGACCTGTGTTATTGCAGGTCAGGTTGAGCCCTTTCCACTGCCACTTACTCGGATATCAGTTTGTTTCTTGCCGCACTCGTAGCACATCCACAGAAAATTTGATTCTGTGGAAAACTCTTACATAAGATGATGGTTTTCTGTCTGTGCTCCGAATGTACTCCCGTCTACGTCCAGTGAATCATTTCCACCAGGCTGTGACTTGATTTATACGCTACTAACTTACTTTTCTTTTTTACCCTCGAATGACAAAGATTGTTTATTCAAATACAATGTTTATTCTATTCAAGTATAAACTTGAAACCTTCCTAATTTTGAAATCTTACGGTCATCAGACTTCGCCAGGCTCGTGTTAGTTATACTGTGCCCCTCTTCCTTTACTCTTCTTTTTCTCTTATCAGCATGCTCATAATAATATCACAGCTGCTGTTGTTAGTTGTGCTCATTAGATTGCGCATGCGTCTCTGTAATTTGACGGACACTCGTAATATTTAATTCAATAATCAAGTATTTTACTGAACTGAAACTAGTCGCGATGGGGTCAAGTGTCTTATTGCTCTGCATGTTTTGTTCACGTGATTAAATAAACAACACCCATCCTCAAGCCTGCAACCGAGCATCTCATCTCCTGGATAGCAATATATCCCGTTTCCTTTGTACGGCCATCGCTCGGACATTGAGACAGTCAGAAATGTCAAGGGCGAATAAAGCATCAACCAAGGATCCCAGTGACAAGTAATAACGATCATTTTGTCAAATTTCAGGAGTCAAAAAATAAGGACGTACCCGAAACTCTTTCTTCCTGCCAACATTTGCAGTAATTAATTTGATACGTGAATGGTATACCACAATATTGTATCACATGTCATGAGGAAACTGTCGAGGACTGATATTATCACCTCTCATGTTATATATTCATCGACTTAGTTAATATTTCATAGGGCTCTAAAAACCTCATTCTCTCTAAATTGTCTTCCCTGCTTGGCAGTAATCATTTGAATTCAGGGAGGCACCGTGTGTGTCGCCGGTGTGTCAGAGTCACGAGTAAATGATGTGCGCGTCCGGATATGTATGCATGTAGGCACTCACATGGAGGCCACGAAGGCGCATAAAGAAGACGTTTGCCCATAGAAGTAGTGATATGTCTTGCACATACTGACTTAGGCGGACTATTTTCACTTCTCTCCTTCACATTTGCACATTTTGTAAAATATACAGACCACACAGTTTGCCACTTTTAAGCCAGTCGCGCTTCTTTGGCAACTTCCAATGCAAATGTGAGTGGAGGCTTGGCACATGCCTCGGGGCGCTGCTGGCTGACAGTACGCATCCTGGGGAGTGATCTATTGATCCATATTCAATATCTGCTAGACACTCCTGCTCGCTAAAGTTGGGAGATGAATAAATGAGGAGCAGAACTGACAGCACATACGAGCCGAATTTTACCCTGGAGGGCTGCCGCCTGACTAAATGCTCCGAGCCCCTCTTTCTTGTGCAAAAAAGCGCCCATAGAAGCATTTTTAATTGATCTGAGCCGATGCTGGATGGATAGGGTGGCGGCACAAATGTGTCTCACAGATCAGTTGACTGCGATGTTATAAAAACAATGTGCTATTTGACAAGGTACACTTATTTTATTCACGTCTCCCATGAACTGTGAAGTCAGAGGGGAGGAAGATAGAAGGTGTTGGCGCTGTGGTGGTGGGTGTCAACAGCGATTTATCTTTTATCTCTAACGAGGTCTGAAAGCGACACAAACATACGCATCTTCTTTTCACAACTTGGCTCCATGTGCTATGTCCTCGGCTCGCTCACAGTACATGCCCAGATCTTGTCACCCTGCAAAAGCTCTACATCTTACTAAGCTTTGTAAGCTTTTTAGGGTTCCCACCTGGCCTTCTCAGGAGGAAGGTGAAAGCCTTAGTGCAGCCTATATCTGCCACTGGACCGCCAATAAATGTTTTTTCTCAATCCATTATTGATTATTAAAATCCTGAGAGAGGTAAACCTTCACCTGTGATATTGATATTGATTGTAATGATGTCACCCTTGAAGCTGCTGGTTAAAGCTGTGTTACATTAAAAAAATATACACACACACACACACACACACACACACACACACACACACACACACACACACACACACACACACACACACACACACACACACGTATAGCCTTGACTTTGACACCTGTGCATTAGATCCACTGTGCTTTCCCAATCCTCAACTTCTTAAAACTAAATCAAAACGTGTTGTGCCTTTCTCAGACCTCACACTTAAAATTTATGCAATATTTGATAATTTGGGCGAAGTCAAACCCGAGCTCATAAAAAGAAAAACATTGACGTGACAATGATGCTTTCTAAATGTTCAGTAGGTTCGTGCCCTTTGTGTGATATCTGGCCATGCAATTATTATTTTTTTAAGTGTCGGGTTATAACCTGTATTTTTGTCGACTGTTCCGATTTGGTTTTTTGTACCCGCAAGGAATTCAAGGTGGTTTACGATGAAAATCCGATGCGACTCAAATTTATCTGAATCTGTTGTCGTCTATCATTAGCCGATGCCAATGCAATAGTAAAATCATAAGTACAGTAAATGGTTCAATGAAAAAAAAAAAAAATCCAGGACATAAATATAAAACAATCAACTGAAAAACAGTAGGTTGGTGGTAGCTGAGTGTGCCTTCTTCAAACTGATTCATTATGCACATGACGTCGAAACGTCATTATGTGGCGTCACTCACTGAATATCCTCTGCACTCTTCCAATGTTCTAATTAGAGATTATATTAGTACAATGACTTTGTTGATCAGTGACAATCCATTATTTTGTCACAGATTATCCAAGTCTTAATCTGCTAGTTCTCATCGGTATTTTAAAATGCACACATCGTGTTTTTGTTGTTGTTGTTGTTTTTTGTTTTGTTTGTTTTGTTTTGTTTTTTTCTCCCTGAGGTGTGAAACAACATTCACCTGTGCCCTAAATTCAACTGGCTTTGGATGTATTTGCAAGTTGCTACCACACAAACGAACGTGGAAGGAGCTCAGATGTGATCAGATGTTCAGAGAAGCATCGATTCACACAACAGATTCCCGTCATCCAGAACAGGATTCCTGTCAAGATCACATGGATATTTCCTCAAAACATCAAGAAACTGATGTCACAATGATTTGCTCACTTTTGAGAGGTTTTATAACAGAGAGCTGAGAATGTTTGGAAAGTGCCTTTTCTGACTGCTTACTCGCAAGTAGATCGTTGCACGTAGACGAAGAAAAAGCCCAGAATTCTGTAAACTGATCGAACATTTATCAGAATCTTGGAGATAAAAGATAGAACAAATGATCCTCCACTGTCAGCATCTGTTCATTATTCTGTTCAAAATAACGAACGGCATGCGCACCTTGAGATGCCAGGGACAGCAGGGATTGGGGGTCGTGAAACGGCGATGCCTGAGTCACTGGGAACTTGAAACCTAGTGAGAATTGGAGACTCACCCTCGTGAGGATAAGCGGCCCAGACAATGGATGGATGTTTTATTCTAAAAAAAAAAAAAAAAAAAAAAAATCAAACAATGCGAAAGATATCAAAAAAAGTCTGCATTTTTTGTCACACTATTTTACATATTTATTTGTCAAGACGAGCTCTAATTAAGCTTTCCGGAATCGGGAAAAGGTCACATGTGGGGGGGGTATGCGCGGGCATGTGTGCGCTCGCGCGCGTGCGTGTGAGTGATGGCGGAGAAGAAGGGAGGTACGGAGGAAGAAGTGAGGGAGTCGTAGCCGGCTTTGCGGGGAGCAGAGAGGAGCCGCGCACAAAATACAACAAGTGAGGAAACTGTTGCTCTGGGCGCAGGCTCGCTCTGCGGCGGAAGTCTCGTCAAGTTCACTTGTCAGAATTTAAGACTTGTCGCTTCCGTGCGACTTGGTGTCATTAAAGTGACACTCTTCTCATCATTTCCGTCGTGTTTCTTTTTGTCTTTGAGTATGTATGAGTGTGTTTTTCTTTTTTTTTTAACTGGCAAGAAAATAAGTTTGCATCGTCTTTGGATGTTTTTTCTTTCTGCAGCATGAGGAAGCAAACCAAAGACGCATTGACGGTGAGTTTATCTTTACTTGGCATTATAACTCTGCTACTTTTACTTTATTGGAGCGCACGATCCAAATGAGACTAATTTTATGAAAATGACAACACTTCGTATTGAATTTCGAGATTTTGCGAGCTGAGTTTGTCGAGTGTAATTGTTGAAGTGAATGAAGACCCCGAAAGATCCATATACATTGATTCTATATGTATAATAATAAAGAAATGTATTTTGTTCTCTGTTTAGTATCACATAAAATACAACTCATGTGATTATGAGTACATTTTCAAGGTGAAATCTAAACGTTTAGTCACTATCACATAAAATACAACTCATGTGATTATGAGTACGTTTTCAAAGTGAAATATAAACGTTTAGTCACAAAAAAATATAACATCCAAGAAATATCTTGCCTGTACAAATATGATATATGCAATGATTGGAATATAAAGTGATCATTTTATTGCTTTGTATTAATGTGTGTTTAATTGTTGTTTTTCCCCTGCAGATTGTGAAGACCATCTGTGCTGTGATGTCCAAAATGTCTTTAAAACTAAAATCTTCCCGTGCGCTGCCTCGTTATGCAGAATCTGTGTGTTTCTGAACTGTAAGAGATTCCCATTTGAAAAGAAAAACTAGAGGACAACATAGTAGACTGATCTCATACAACGGTGACAGACAGTCAAACTAAAAAGAAAACAATTTGGGTGGAATAAACGAGCACATTTGTCAGTTTCAAGTGGACAGCCAAGTGAGCGCCATCCCCCAAATGTGGTGGGTGAGATGAACCCCAGTGGGAATACTGTAGACCCTACCTGACAGCTCTCTGCCTCAGCACACAAGAGCGTCGTGCCGTGGAACAAAACACCAACCATTCAGGAACTCTTGTCAGTGCCGAAGTTGAAACTGCTCATACATTGTCTCATAAAGAGGAAAAGATTGACAGTAAATGTACTGACGCAAGCAAAGGTCTGCCTCGACATTACCAGTCCCGCACACAAGCACACACGCTTGCAATATTGCTTTGGTGACGTTCCTCCCAGAGTTCAGCCTGGCCGGCACAACCATTCCGGCCAAGGGGGAGGAGGACTTCCTCACGCTGGCCGCCTCCCGCCTCAGCCGCAAGAAGCGCGTGATTGGGGCTGGAGTCGGCGTGGCCATGGTCCTGGTACTGCTGGTGGCCATCCCCCTACTGGTCCACACCACCAAAGGTGGCGCATCCGGAGGGGGCACGCATTACGAGATGCTGGGGAGCTGCAAGATGGTGTGCGACACTTTCACCCCACCTCAAGGAGAGCTGACAGGCTCCTCCCCTCAACCCCCAGACTTGGCAAACCGTAGGGGCAAACAGGGTTTTAGAGGAAACCCAGGACTTCCTGGTCCCCCGGGCCCTAAAGGTCCCCCCGGAGAGCCTGGGAAACCCGGTCCACCTGGGCCGCCGGGACCTGGGCCTGGTGGCTACGGCCCTTCCTTGTACACCCCCAAGATCGCATTCTATGCCGGCCTGCGGAAACAACACGAAGGGAGTGAGGTTCTGAAGTTTGATGACGTGGTGACCAATGTGGGGAACTACTATGAGCCCACTACGGGCAAGTTCACCTGCCCTCTGCCCGGCATCTACTACTTCACCTACCACGTCCTGATGAGAGGAGGGGATGGAACGAGCATGTGGGCTGACCTCAAGAAGAACGGGCTGGTGAGTGTGTATGACCACCACATGTCTTTGTCATGTTTGTTTTGGCGCATTGAAACATCTGCCCACATCAGGGTAACTTGGTTCGCTCGATATTTACTCTCAGCTGACAGAAGATGAGAAGGAAGACTGTTGTCTTCAATCGTAATCCAGATCTTAAAAAAAAAAAAAAAGATGTTCGTCAACATGTTACAAGATCAAACTGCAGATAAACCCCTGCAGAATTTGTGAATCGATAGGAGAATATTCTGCACAGAAGTCACGATCAAGGTATCTCAGGCCTCTAATTCAAGGACGTCAATCGATTGTCTTGTTTCATTTTTATTTATTTTTTTTAACAGATATGACTGGAAAGTAAAATGTGTTTCCATTATCCTGCTGAGGGTCTCAGTGGAGGTGGAGCCTATCACAGTTGAGCAAAACAAAAAAAAGGTTGACGACACCCCGAACTGGTCTTCGGTCAATCTAATACACGGGAAAAATTTGACCACCCACATTATTTTATGTGGCCCATGAAAGCAACTCAAGTGTGTCTACCTCTTGTTTCTTTCTAAATGAATTAATTTCATTTTGACAGGGAAATGTGCACCAAATTCATAAATTGCCTTCCTTTTTAACAGATGTGACAAGTATTTTGTTTCCATACCAACAATCATCACAGCACCGTACTGCTACAGCGGAAAAAAAAAAGAAAAATTCACATTGTAACATGATGTATTTCATGTTTGGAACGTGACAAATTTCCCATTATGCGATAAATTAAATGTTTCAACATGACACATTTAATGGGAAAAGTGACTTAGGCATTCAGCAGAACAAAACGAAGCAATTCCTTCCGGTGCCGGTTACTGGCAGAGCCCGATTTGGGTATGTGCTTTCTTTTTGTGTCTTAGAGATCAAATTTATGAGCTACGTAACACTGTTCTTCTACTTCTTCTCCTTTCGGCACGTCCCTATTCAGGGGTCGCCACAGCGAGTCAGTAATTTCCATCCGCCCCTGTAAACCGTCCTACCAACTAACACTATTGTAAAAATATACCAAGACAGTTCTGTACTTCTTAAAATAAATCGAACCAAAGTATTTATATTTGGCTGTCACTATTTACGATGAACTCAAATTTCAAATTCAACAAGTTGTTAAAAAAAAAAAAAGGGCCAAATGTCTTTTAATAAGAATATAATCTGATGTGTCTGCTCCTCCTTTGGAAAAACAGTCAACAATAACCAAAGAGAAAGCAAAAGGCTTGGAGTGAACCCTCACCAAAATTTGGTAAAGCCTGTTTTAGAGAATTTCATGCGGTCCAAAAAAGAGCCACACAGGGATAGTGTCACGTGAAGTTCACTTGGCCTTCTTTAGTGTGTCAAGCGTGTGGTCCCGGAGCTGCTTCATGTGCCGAGACGCACTTTTTGTGAATTTAGAAGTAACATTCAATCAAACTGAAGTGGGAAGCAAAGCTGCTTAAAAATTGACCTTTACTTGGGAATACAAAAAGTACAAATAATTATACCGATCGCAAGCAAGAGGAGAGTGAAGCTGTGATTGACAGCCAAGCGTCTTGGTGGAACAAAGCTGGCACGGAACAGCTGGCAACTGGCCTCTGAGGAACTGCGACTTCAACGCTAATAAATAAACAAGTAGCCTACAATTGTCGAGCAAAAGTCTTGAACGCTTCCATCTGGAAATCGCTGACAAGCTTGCCGTACTAAACCCTCATTCTTTTGAGGAGCTCTGATTCTGGCATGTGTAGTGGCATATAGAAGAGTGACATCCTGGGGATT
>NW_017805625.1:5738340-5799838 GCF_001891065.2 Hippocampus comes | reverse complement strand
CCAAAAAAAAATGTGTGTGTGCGTGTGTGTGTGTGTGTGTGTGTGTGTGTGTGTGTGTGTGTGTGTGTGTGTGTGTGTGTGTGTATATAGTGCTATGTTATGTTTCACTACGTAATTTACTTGGTGCATCAACTGACAGCAGCTGCCAGGCTGATGGGTTCTTGTTTACCGCTCTACTGATTTGCATACTCGAACAAGAAAAGGAGACTAAAGAAATTAGCGTACCGACTGCTTCACTGTTTGCATACCTTGTGAAGTGGATCCTTTTTACAATTTAAACCAGCTGCTCATTAAGTGTGTGTTGGACGCTATTGGGGGTAGAATTTTGAACAGTTTATTTTCCGATTCTTTTTGCAACGTCTTTTGGGGAATGGAGTCCCTTATTTTATAAAACCCAATTAATCCTTTAAGCTAAACGTAGCATGGATGCTAAACATAGCAAAATATGTTGACGCTGACAATCAACCATGCTAAGTTTCCCGCCAAGCGGTAAAGCTCAACTTTGCTAGTCGAAGGACAATTAGTAGTCGATCGTAACCTGATTTGTTTCAACACTGTGCGTACATGTGATGGCAAAAGATGTGTCAGCAACGTCAATAGTGATGTCATAGCACGGCGACACAGTGTAACTCATCAATGAATTCATCAAAGAGAAACCTAAAACAAACGTCATCTAAAAAAAAAAAAAAATGAACAAAAGTAAATGGTAAGGATCATGGATATGCAAATGTATGGAATCATCTACGTCATAATCATATATATGACTGTTAGTAATAATAGTGGCATTTTCCAAAAATGAATATTTTCCACAGTTGGTTTTGAAGCTCCGCTGGAATCAGTGCCAGCTTTTATTTGGTTTTACAGATGAAAACAGGCCTTTTTATAGAGCAGGATTTATGTGAGCCATAAAGTCTGCAAAGAAATCAAAAAGATATTCCCTTTTTCATGGACGTGGCAAGATGTCCATAAAGCCCAATGTAAAGGCGCGAGGGCAGTTCAATTCCACATAAAATTAGGAGACTTCAAATTGTCATTCCCGTCGTCTCCAGCTGTTAAATCTTTGATAGCCTTTAGATGAGATCTTCTCCACTCAACCTGTGCCCCCTCCTAAGACATCCCCCTTTTCCAACCCACACTGCCTATTGACTCTTTCCCCATTAATTATCTTTTCCATCAACTAAATTATTTAACCCAATTCAGCGCTGTTCTTTCCCTTCCGTCTATTTTTGTGTACACGTGAGGTCAAAAAAGGCAAAACCTTGAAAACTTGATCAACTAAAAGGACGCAATCATTACAGTTGTTTTCTTTTTATCTTGTACTGATGTTAATATCATGGTTTTCTCAAATGGACATTTTTAGCTCGGGGATTTGATCTTTCCAGTGAGATTGGACCAGTACATTTGGAATATTGAAACGCTGACTTTCCTCGTACTAAAAAGCAAAGCTGCTTTTGGAATTCATAATAAAATCCACTGATGACCTGAAAGAGAATCTATCACATTTAATTTCAATCTGTTCATGGTCTTTTTCATAAAGTGTTTTTTTTTAAAATATTTTGCTGGGTACACATTACACACTAATGAACGAAAACACCACAAATATCAGAACAATTTCTTGCATATTTTTACTGGGAGGTGAAATCCTTGGATCTTTAAAAACACACACACACACACACACACACACACACACACACACACACACACACACACACACACACACACACACAAAACATCGTGCTCGCATTACCAAACAGTAAATAATTTAAGTTGGTGTATTATCTTATTTTGTATTAACGTTGCTCACCATCACCAATTTAACACCAAAATCATTTTAATTAGCTAATGTAAAACACTGAAACGAAAAGCGCAACTGATTAAGTCGTCATTCATTAAAATGGTAATGGAACATGGCACCACCGCCAGCCGTCCTCATGGAAGTCTGCTCTCACGCCAACCCCCCGACGAGACAACAAGCCTTTAATACTTCACAAGGCGAGCAACGCCGGTTACATCATCGTCGCCAAACTCTTTTTCAAAAGTCTGACAGTCACGTGTGATGCAAAACAAAAAAAAAAACGATGAGCTGAGTAGGCTGTCTCTAAGGCAGAAATGTATCTTCAAATTTACCTTAATGGCTGGCATTTGCTCCTGAGCCAAAGAATTACAGCTATCAATTCTTAGCAATTCCATCTTACTCTAAAGCATCGAACCAAACTATTTTCAAACATTATTGTCGACAAAAATAGCCAGATTTTAAAACTTGAAGTGACACAATGCCCGGGTGGCTCGCAATGCTTGCTTGACATTTTGCTTTGTGTTGAGAGGTGCTCAGGTGAAGTGAGAAAAAAAAAATGGAGCAATTTAGGTACAATATGGCGCTTATGTGCGGCCAAGTACAGCCGCAGTCCCCAATGCATTCTTTGTTAATTGAACCAGACAAATAGTCAAACACAGAAATACAAAATGATTCATAAATGAGTACAGTAATTACAGCATTCATTTTCAAATCTCTTTCCTTCTTTACATTCTGTTTTTAATGTTTATTGTCTAGATACAAGACTGTGCTATTGTTCTCTATTAAACCACCACAAAAAAATTTTGGCTATTTTTTTAGGCTGTGCTGGAGCATTTTAACCTTGGTCATTGGTTGGGGCTTGAGCTTTCAAAGTAGGCGCAACAAAATAATAAGTATTAAAGAGGGCTGTAATCATGTGCACGTATTTACAGCAGCAGACCGGTGATGATCACTGTGTTGTCAGTGGGGGACAAGAGCTAGACACGGGCTACGGAGGGACGCCTGCAGAGACAGGCAGCAGTCAGACCGGTCAGAGATGGATGGCTTTCCACACGACACTGGACAAAGAAGGAGCCTGCAAACACACCAGGAAAGAGAAGAGCTATGCAAGAAACAATCAGAAACTGTGCAAGAAGTGTCGCCATGTGAAAGTTGACTTTTTTGGTCTCAAGTAGAAGAAATTCTCCTCTCTCTCCATGTCTCCCCATAATTCAAGATTCAGATAGGTGTTGAAGAAATCGACCTTTTCAATTGATATATAATTCACCATCCAGTTGTACTTTGCCCTTTACACTGATGAGCATGGAGCGATAATAAGAATATTTATAGCTGGTCCGAAACAGGCGCACAAGGTTGGTCATTTGGCTGTCCGGTAGCGCCCACGCGCTCCCGTCTTTCCGTGACATCACCGGTCAGAACATTTCTATCTCTCGGCCAAAAATGCATCTCTGCTGTTGACATTGAGTGACCTCATTATGTGACTGTGGCAACAGGTTGAATCAAACATGTACAGCACAAGGAGACTGCTGGATAAGCCTTGCGTTTAATAAGGCAGCGGCCTTATTAAAGCCAACAAAATGCTCTGACACGAGTTCCGTGGAGACTCAGCCTTAACAATGCAAGGTGTAAAAAGTTGGAGGGAAAGGGAAAGATTGGGTGTGTGGGTGAGGATAATATATGTGCCGTGTCTGCTGCAGGTGTCTTTGTTTCGAAAGACTCATTATTCCGAGCGAGGGCCGTGTATGTAAAGGGTTGCCTTCAAAAAGTCAACGATAACTGGTAGGGCAAAAGAAACAAGATTTTAATGATTTCCACTGTCGTTGATCAGTGGGCGAAACGGTTGCCATGAATATAAACAGATGGTCAGTAAATGGAAAAAAATAATATGATCATGCTCAGTTTCCATAAACATTATTAATGCTCCAGTAAGACCAAGATGATAAAAATGTCAAATTAATACCTCTCACTGATTCAATCAAAATGAGCCTGACTTCTTGCAGTCTTCCACATGGATGGCATTGTACTGATGTGCCCGAGCCGCCAGTGTGAATATACGTGGAATTAAATGTATGACCAGAAATTGAGTGTTGGACAAGTGTGAACTTTGGAATATGTAGTTCTCACACATGTGGAAGGTGGTAGCTCCTAATTACAATTTCAACCATAGGGATCCCCAAGCACTATGCTGGTCGCCTATGTTCGTGTGCCACTGGAATATTATTGACTTTCACTTCATTTCTTTAACCCTTTCATGCACCCCGTAACCTGATAACATGATAAGCTGTCCACTGGAGTAACCGCTGTCCCTATTTATTTGTAATTTTTTTTTTTTAATTGAATTTTTGTTCATCTACCTGCGAGAGACGTAGAGTGAAAGGCAGAAAGAACTATTACATGCTCTTCTCGTAGCTCCTAATTACAATTTCAACCATTGGGATCCCCAAGCACTATGCTGGTCGTCTATGTTAGTGTGCCACTGGAATATTATTGACTTTCACTTCATTTCTTTAACCCTTTCATGCACCCCGTAACCTGATAACATGATAAGCTGTCCACTGGAGTAACCGCTGTCCCTATTTATTTGTAATTTTTTTTTTTTAATTGAATTTTTGTTCATCTACCTGCGAGAGACGTAGAGTGAAAGGCAGAAAGAACTATTACATGCTCTTCTCCATTTTTTAAAATCTTACATTTTATATGTGCTACTATAAAATAATTGTAGCGCAAATTTCTAATTTAATCGATTGATCTGATAGTTATAGATTTGAGGTCCTGACAGAAAAATTAGTTTTAGTGGCACAGCGTTATGGTTAATAAATTGCTTGCTGAATTGATTTTTATTTATTTATTTATTTATTTCAGAAAAGCGCACTGAGCCGCATCAAATTTGGGTGTGGAAAAATATGCATGCAGTTCAATTTCTCATTCCTGGTCGAAATGGTAAAGTGTCAAGAGCTCCGTAAAATTGAAGGAGCCTACATTCAAGCACTTAATGATGCCGGTGCTCTAAAAAATGTGTACGTGGTGGAGCAAAAACAATGTAACGTAAGATAATAGTACATTTGCTTGAACTCAAGTGCTGGCTTTTTCCATTTCGCGCGATTAATTTTTCTCCTTTACCCTCAAAGGTGTCCAACTCCAGCCAATTAGGGACTTTCTAATCAAAATCTTGACACCAAGGGTCTTGAGTGCCAGGGAAAAATATTAGCATTTATATGCCAATTAGCGGGTGCGGGAACGTCTCCTTGTCAACCTGCATAATGGAAACAGGAAACCTCTGACTGGTACATGTGGATAGAGGCAGAAAGAACACGGCACCTTTAACCAAAAGGAAAAAAAAAAAAACACTTTTCAATTGACCTTCTCATCCATTTCACCCTCAGAATTCCCCGTGGTGAGTTTAAGAGACCGCCGTCTCAATGGCCTCGCTCCACTGTGAAAGATCCGTACATCACAGTGAACGAATCCTGTCAGTTTTATGACCGGTGGATTAACAAGCGCTGTGAAATACAACAAAAAGGAAAAAAATATCATTCCTTGTGGACCTTCTCCTCAGCCTCGATCCGGGTTTTAACCAGTTATTCTGATATAGCAGCAACCAACATTTCCTTGCCAAGGAGAAACAGCTCCGTTTACCATACAAAAACAAACAGTTTACTCCAAATAGCTATCACTTCAGATGTCCAACCGAGATGCTTCAGCATAACCCCAAAGCAACAAAATTGCAACTTCAGTCAACTAAAACAGAAGTTTTGTTATGCCTCAGCAAAGTGTGTGAGGGGATCGGGACTGCTTTTAAATTGCTTGCCTGCCAATATTCACCCTCTGCAGTGCTTGACCACCCTCCAAGTGGGAAATTACTTTTCAGGGTTTTTTTTTTTCTGTGAGCTGCCTAGAGGTCAAAAAAAATGACTGTAATCAAGTTGTTCAGATTTTTGGTTAATCAACCTGAGGCATGCCCATCACCAATCAAATGTGAAGCGGCATCCTGCTGTGATTAATGGGCATACTATAAATTTTTCAGATATTAGTCGTTGACAGTCATGCAGAAGGGGCATCAACTTGGTAACCCCCAGCCTTTGACAAAGTATTTTTTCAGTAAATGCTATTGTGAATTTGCCATCCAGTCTCCTGTTACTTGAAAAGTGGAGGGAGCGTAATCTTCTCTATTGTCCCTCGGGGTCCCCATTCTTCCCAGCGGCGAAGGATCAAGCGCAACAACTTCAGACCCACCAACAGAAATCCACTGCCTTGTCACAATCACTCGACATCGTTGTTGACAATAATCCTGATTTGCCTTTCCTCACTTGTTCTCAAGTCTCAGCAGCTCCTGCCCACTTTAAGGAAACAAGCACTTTTACTGTGATTGGAAATGACAGCCGAGGCTGAGATTCATCTGCGCTGCACGCAGGCTCACAATTCTCTGCTAGAAATGTTGCAGGAGTGGTAGGATTTAAAAAAAAAACAAAAAAAAAAACGTGCAGTTCATTTACTAAATGGAAACAACTGCAACAATTTTAAGAAAAAGTCTTCTGAGGTCAGCATCCTCCACACGTGAATGAACATTTTTAAAGGTCTTGACTAAATCATGAACCTGACCCTAACGAACCAAGTGCAGTATATAACACTTGAAAAGATCTTTTGGTTATTCGATTCATTTATTTAGATATCGAGAAAAATATCACATCTGCTACCAGCAAACCCCAACTCAGTATTAAAACTTCAAACGCAGTAACTCCTTAAATAGGGCTACTTTATTCAAATGAATATAAATGGAGGGAAACTGATTGTAATAGGATAGAATATGTGCATAAAATATAGATATAATAGTCACCCTTTTCCCTGGTAAGAAAGCGGCCATGAATTAATCATAAAAATAGAGGGGAAAAAAAAAAACACATTAAATGTCAGCATCTCCACTGACCGAGTCGAGGCTAACTAAATACGCATGTTTCCACGAAAAAAGTCAAGCATAAAAAGCCGTAAATAACAAAGTGTCCTTTTAGGCCTGCTAATATAATTAAATGATGTTCATTTATGGAAAAAGGTCATTTTCATCCGTCGCCATTAATATCGTTGCTTGGCTTTCCTTCTTAGACACACGCCATTCGGGCCAGCATGTAATCGTGATTTGGTTTCCATTACGTTAAAAAAATTAAAATGAATCGAATCAAATTTATGATTTCTAATTAAAATAGGTTCATTTCCCAAAACTGTGTTTTTGAAAAAAATGACACTGAACACAATGACTTCATTAGATACAATACATCCTGATTTATATAGCGCTTTCACAACAGCAGCAGCTGGAACGAAGCGCTTTACAAAACAGTTAACATAAAGGTAAATAATAAACACAACACGGGACAGTCGTGCGATCTTAACCACTTTTCCCTCACACGCTTTGTTGTTTGAAGCAGTTCTAGATGAAAGAGGAGAGAATCAAAGTGTCTATTGTGATCTCATAATCATTTGTTGTTTATTTTTCTTGTCCTTTGCACCTCATATATGCTCATTCAACAGAAAGAAAAAAAAAAGACTAACTCTAAATTTGGCTGGAACTGAATACACTGAGTGTTAATTTTACAACACAAGAAGAGGTCTCAGAGCATTTCGCGATGCACTGTCGGATATCTAACAATGTACAATCATCAAAAGTTACATTTTAACCCATTTCTCTTGAACTAAGTGTCAATGCAAAGAAGATAAATTGAAATGCAACTCAGCGGAGACACGTATCGGGGGGGATGGTATTGTTCAACCATATAGACAGATGTTGGATGTAAAAGATGTCAGAATCGCCTTCTATAGTTCTCCAAAAACCCATTAGGCCTCCTTCAGGGAATTCCTAACAAAACAGTCTCCCGAATAAAATAAATAAAAAGCTCCTCCATATGTCCTGCAGCACACTTCATTGTAAAGGGCACGATGGTTGAGAGTGGTTCCTGTAGAACTATGGGGAACGTTTTCTTTTTTTTTTTTTTTTTTTGGGGTGGCGGTTGTTTGTTTTGTACGTCTTGCTAGTATTTCATGGATCCATTGCAGCGTATCCCACATTTATTGTGATTGTATAGCGTTATTGAGGGGTTGGACCTGTTAGCCGCTGAGCTGCCATGGCTGTCCGACTACCAATTACTGAAGCCTGCGTGTGTGTGTAGCCTACCCCGGTGCATCTGGACGTAAGGAGGTATGGGGTGTGTGGGTGTGCTGTGGTCCCCGGGAGACCTGCCACAGCAGCACGCCGTTAATCAATCCGATTTAGACCGGACAGGGACATGCTTAGTCGCTGCTCCCGCCAACAGCGCCATGGTGACGAGAGAAAATGTGTGCGTGACCGGCATCCCACTGAAGTGTAAGGACACAAAAAGATGGATAGATGGGCCCCGAATGAAGAGGGAGCGACGGCGGTGCGAACCGGTGAGGGATGACGGGGGGGAGGGCGTGAGGTGTGGACGAACAGACAATAATTAGTGTGGTGGGTGTGTGGGTGCGTGTGTGTGTGTGTGTGTGTGTGTGTGTGTGTGTGTGTGTGTGTGCGCGCGCCGAATGAAAACAAAGGTGATGTATTGATTTGAATGAAATTACTCATGTTTTGTTTTTTTAAATAGAGCAATTGTCCTCCTCAGAGAAATCGATTGTGTAATGAGTTAAAATGATGAAATGAGGAGAGGAAGCTAATCATTAAATGGAGGACTGATTAGATTTTTCTTTGTAATCACATGGAAGTCGGAAAAGCTTAATGACTGCTGGAGATGAGCCGAAGTTTCTCTACATTGCAGAAAAAAAAAATGGGAGGTCTGATTTTTTTGACTTCTCATTTAAAAAAAAAAAGTGTGATGGAACCATGGGGACCATCACAAAATGTCAAAAAAAAACCCAACATGGCAGACAATTAGAATAAGGGAATGTGTTGTTCGTGAAATTGTGACTAGATTATTTGACTTGATCAACCTTTCCAAAAACAAATCTCTCGTGGAGAGAAATGTACTGAAGTTTTTTTTTTTCAATTTAATTTTATCCTATACACCAATATAGTTTGTGAAGCATCAGGTGTCATACAATATACCGTAATTTCCGGACTATAAGCCGCGACTTTTGTCACACGTTTTCAACTCTGCGGCTTATTTCATGAAGCGGCTTATATAAAGACTTTTCTAACGGCCGCCTGTGGACCGTCTTTCTTTGTAAATATCTCATGTTACAATATGGGCACCTGCGTCTTATACACAGGTGCGGCTTATGTGTGTACAAAATATTTTTTTCCTTTAAAATGGAGTGGTGCGGCTTATAATCAGGTGCGGTCTATAGTCCAGAAATTACGGTATTTCATTTGCCAGTTTTCAAGAATACAACATTAGTCCGCAGAGTGGAGACAGGAATGAGTAGTAGTAGTCAAAATATCGTAATTTCAGTCATTAATACATATGTGCTTTTATTATCCTCCACAATCGTGTGCTTGGAGGGCTGTTTACTCACCCAATGACGCTGCAATTCATTATAAACCGATTCGCTTACCGAGGAAGGACCGCTCATTAGCATAATGAATACAGCTGTCCTATCTGCCGTCGCGGTGACAATTTTTTTTTCTTCTCCTTGAAATGTGTTTAAATAAATCCTTGGAGGAAATGTGTCTGATTCTGAGCGGATGGAATGAACATGACAATACATTTAGCAGCTGCGTCGGCGGATTCAGGTGCCTTCACGCTGGCCCTAATGAAAGCTTTTTCTGGCGTGTGGGCCCATTATGATCTGTGGACAGATCATTAGATCTCATTTGTTCGCAGTTGTGTAAACACGTGCCTTGATCATCAGTTGACGCCGCTTCTTTGGTGGTTATTAATGTGTGAGCTCACAATATGACGAATGAATGCTCACAACTGATTTTATATTCTTGACGAACGGTGTAGCGGTTCACTCGCCTGACTTCTGTGCTGGGAGGGTGGAGGGTGATGTTCCCACTCAGGGCCAGGGAAGGGTTAATTTGCCTTTTGCCCAAAGTCAGCTGGGATAGAGGTCAGCTCACCTCAAACCTTCAGCAGGATAAGTGAGGTAGAAAATGGATGGATGCACCTTCTCCGATCTTCATGAGTGATCCCACAAAATTTTAAGAACAATAGGTCTCATTCATGGACAAGGTGGCGTGAGGTTTATTTGTATTGTTCATATCGTAGTGAAAAACCATCAGATTAATATATCGCAAAAGCTGGAAAAAAATGGTTTGAATATACTTAATGTGAACATATACAGTACATTAGTTCCACATGATTATAATGTATTAAACTAGCAATGGTTTGAATATACTTAATGTGAACATATACAGTATATTAGTTCCACAGTTCTACATTATTCCGTGACTTTTGAGAATTTGTGTCAGTTTGCTGCATTTTAATCACGTTCAAATGAAAATGAAGTACTTTTTTGGAAGTGTTGAACTCAAACCTGTGCCACTTTTTGGACACTTGACTTTGGAGGTTTCAAAATAATTCCACACATTGTTTAAGTAATACCTTGGTCATATCGAAGATTATCATATTTGGAAATGGGGATTTATTTATTTTTTTACAATACGTTGCATCATATTTAATTGTAGAACAGATGTACCTAATGTTGTGGCTGGTGGGTGTACAATGTCCAGAGGTATATTCTTTTGTGGCTTGACTCTTCCAATGTTATTTATCTATTTATGTATTTATTTATTTATTTTACATGGGCAGGAATGCAAGTGAGATGAGGCCACTTCAAGATTTCAATATGGATTTAAAATGGCAATGTTACCTTGGTATAGATGAGAGTAGTCAATGTCTGTTGAAAATTGGAAAACACTACAGCATATATATTTTACAGCATGTAGTAAAGTTGTTTCGGTCGCCTGTTTCTATTTATTGTGACACCGCAAGCGAGAATTGTTTTCATCAGTGTTATTTTTTTTTTCAAGCTCCCTTCTTCTCCCCCATTTCCCCAGGTGAGGGCCAGTGCCATCGCCCAAGACGCAGACCAGAATTACGACTACGCCTCCAACAGTGTCATCCTGCACCTGGACGTGGGCGACGAAGTGTGCGTACAGCTGGACGGCGGCAAAGTTCACGGCGGCAACACCAACAAATACAGCACTTTCTCTGGATTCCTCATCTACCCCGACTGACACGTTGCTCTCGCTCGTCCCCGTTCTGCATCTAACAGGCTGCGATTTCATCATGCTGTAGGTCGGGCCAACTCAAAAGAGAATATCCGGCAAATGAATATCTAATTGTATTTTCATCAGTTAACATTTACCTCAGACAAACACCTGGTTCGTTGTAATTCTGTACCATGAACAGTGTCTTTCACATTTGCTCAGACACACACACCCACACACGCGCGCACATACTTGCCTACATGTTACACGAATGAAGATATCCACCCATCAGGAGTGCGTGTGCGTGTGCGTGTGCGTGTGCGTGTGTGTGTGTGTGTGTGTGTGTGTGTGTGTGTGTGTGTGTGTGATATATATAAAATGAATATATATTTGTGGGAGCTGATAATGTGTCCATTGGCAAAAAAATAAAAAATATCAACAAATAAATTAATAAGGTATGCTTGTGTTGTATGACTAAGTTCAAAGTCCAAGCACATTTCCATCCAATGTTTTAGTTTGACCTACACCATCACACATCACGGGTAATAGATCAGTGAATATTAAACATTTTGGGGCGTGGTAGGGTTGCTGATCAAAATATGCCTCATTTAAAACATGGCAAAAAAGTGTGTTTTTGTGCTGAAAATAAAACTCTAAATATGACACAAAATGTTCACCATGTCTATTGATTGGTTTTTGGTTTGATATTTCTCCACCAAGAATGTAGCAGAGAACAAAATGGTGCCATGGAGATGTTTTGTTGTTTTTTTTTTTTCCAAATGCCATGCTAAAGGGAATGTTTGGATTGAGATTGTTGTTTTCTGGGAGTGAAAAACATTCCACTTTTTATCAGGTCGTTGTAGTGAATATGTGCCCTCAGTTTGTAAATGGTTTGTGTGCCTTCTTCTGCACAAATTCAGCAACAATGACAGCATTTCAAAGAGGGTAACATGACCTCGCGTCTCAAGTGAGGTTCGTTTGAAAGGTTCATCGAAAAATCTGCGCAAAACCTAAAGATTCAAAATTGTGTTTACTATAGTCGTCCTTATGTAGCTTTGAACAGAACTTACTGACGTTACTTTGCTTTAGGCTGAGCTAAGAGTTGTATTGCTCACAGTTGCGGCATCTGTTTCCTCATCGAAATCAAGCAAAGTGAACACTCGACTACCTATTTTCATTCATTTTACTTGTGAATGTACTTCAGTTAAGGTGTTTTTCAAATGCAGGTGTTTCGAGCATACACAAAGGGTTTCTGTGCCTTACGCGCTCTGTTTCCCTTTCATCTTTCATGCATGAGACTGTTTCTCAAATCCAAGCTGTGCGGACAAAGCTGATCCACGTGATATAAATAGCTATCCGACAAGGATTTTTTTTTTTTTCGGGGTGCAGTCCGTGCCGGTGTTTGACATTTGGGGGGGAAAACGAGACATTAACCAGGGACTGTGGATCTTTGAATGTGTATGGTATGGATGTCATTCGTGTCTATAAACCAGATGAAAAAAAAAGGATGGGGGTTCTGTCTGTGTCGTAGCAGAACAACAGAAGCATGTCATATTTGAAAAATTTGCATCAAAAAATATAAGATGCCAATGTATCCAAATGATTATATGTAACTATGAAAACCGAATTTCATCGCGACACATGCGTTGTGTAGCACTTGACGTGGCGCCAGAGACTTTTGGGCGCGTGATGCTTAAATAGCCTGACTGTGGATGTGAATCTGTTCTGTTGAAAGTCACCATTCCGCTGTGAGACGGTGGTACACGAACATTCCTCTTTGGTGCCATTCTGCATCCGGCGGCGTCTTCTGCCGCCGTCACCTGTGTGCGTAGCCATTGTTGTCACAGTACTTTGTAAGCTTCGTTCTACGTGGCAATCTCAACACTTGAACAACATGAAACACAATAAATAATAAAGAAAATTATAATCTGAACACCTGTTTTCCTTCTTTTTTTTTTTTTGTATGTTACAAGGCGAGGCTTACTTATCGGGAGTTTTTTTAGATTAGTTCTGAAAAAGAGACAAGCATTTGCCCAAATTTACCAAAGTACAAAACAAAGTAAAACCGGGAGTATCCCACTCCTTGAAAGATACTGTCCACTGTTTTCTTCTTTTATCTGTTTGAAATTGAAGCATTAAAGTAGAGAGTCAAGAGGTTCTCACATTTTAGGTGTGGAGGGGCTAGCCATAAAAACAAAATATGACGATCAAGTTGTAGCTGCACTTTTTATATGAAAAAAAATGTTCTTTGCTATAAATCATTCAGACAGCAAGATCTAGCTCTCTCTCTCTATTTTGTCAATTAGCTAGCCAGCTTTATCCCTCTATCTTGTCAGTTAGCTAGCTAGCTTTGTTTGAGATCACATTGCGTCTTGCGTTTCCTTTTTGAAGGGCCTTATGCCGTATTTGTGTTTTGTCTTTTGTCCTTTCTACATGCTTAGAAACAAATAAAATAAAGACAAATGAAAACAAAGAGATGGATCTTTAATCCCAGTCGAGAGTGCGAACCATTGTGGGCGAGGTTTGAATGTGGTACAGATGAGAGCTTTCTGAGCTGTTGTTCATGGGGGTGTGGGGGTTGTCATGCCCCTCCCTCCCATCACCCCTCTGTGAATCCCAATGCTCCTCCTTGCAGATTCCAGCGTTAAGTTAATTGGACAGGGAGTGAGGGTTGAGGAGGGAAGCGTTCAGCCCCATTAGCAATCCCTCTGTGGCAGGTCGATCCGAGAGGATCACAGACTCACAAATAGACGGATTAAAATAATCAATAGGCCTCTCTCTCTCTCTCTCTCTCTCTCTCTCTCTCTCTCTCTCTTTCTCTTACACACACACACACACACACACACACACACACACACACACACACACACGTACATCTGTGAGTCTGAGGAAAACCAGTTGCGCTACACTTTTCAATGTTGTCTTTGGACTTTTGCAAATTGGCTTTGGTCACACTAGTTTTCACAATCACCTCTCTCTCTCACTCACACACACACACACACACACACACACACACACACACACACACACGCACACACACACACGCACGCACACACGCACGCACGCACGCACACACACACACACACACACACACACACAGTTAATTTGAGCCTTGCAAAAATGAAAATAAATGAAAAGGTCAGTGAGATGAAAATAATCAGACTTGTCTTTATGCTGTCTACATTTCCTTTTATTTCATGCTAAGAATATTTCAAATACCGCGGTAATTTATAGTTGCATACAGTATGAGAGTATATCCTAGTACATTTGTGAAAATGCATATATGCTGCAATACAATACAATACATCCTGATTTATATAGCGCTTTCATGACAGTTGCTGCTGTAACAAAGAGCTTAACAAAACAGTTAACATAAAGTAAAATAATAAACACAGCACATAACATAAAACACGGACAGTAGTCTTTTCTATCATATGCTTTGTTGTTAAAAGCAGTTTGAGATGTAAGAGGAGAGAATCAAAGTGTCCTTTCACCAGTGGGTCAGAGACGTCATGCTCAGAATGTGCACACGTCGGCTACAAGCTAAGTTTCAAAGTCAACAAGAAGCTGTAGCGTCCACTGACGAAAAAAAGAGATTGGTTTACTTCTCCTGTCCCATGTAAATCCGTTTCAATTCCAAGCGGCGACTCTCAGTTCCAAATACGCATCTGCGCTCCGCGCCGTTGCTCCTCTCTCCTCATCCTCAACTTCAGCAGCCATCCATCCAGCCGCACCAACGCAGACTGTCCAACAGCGTCGACATCTCCACTGAACAAAACGGGGCTGTGAAAAATGCAGCCCATTACAGGCGCAAAAAACACAAGCGCCCCGGGGCTGTCCAGCACCGATGGTCAAATGGCGCCAACATTCCTCCCAATCAAAATCTGTGCCGGTTCAGGCGTGCTGCCGAGAAGGCGCAACTACCAAGCACAGCAATGATGAAATGTTTATTATTATACAGTATGTTAAGAGCTCTCGTCGGTTAAAATGTTTTATAATTGGTCCATAGAGGTTTTATTTACTTTTCGAATTGCATGACAGGTTTGATCAAATGCTCCTGAGGGGCGTCTCGCCCCCATAGGCCCTAAGTTCCTCACCCCTGATTTAGAGCATTAGCATGAAATCTAGCATAATGTATGATGTTCTTTTGTATGACAATATGTAATAATAAACCACCATAAATTATACTGTATATCACTGGTGTCAGGTGGAATCCTCATACTTCCAAAGTCATCACTTTTCACGAGACCCAAAAACGTCGTGATTGTTCAACCATTAATATTGCATCGTCGAAGAGAAAAGGCTATTTTCCAAACTTTCGATTCTTCAATAATTTATAAAAATAAATTGGCTTGAAAATGGCTCGCACTCTTTGACGGTGCAATATTAATGGATGAACAAATGTGATAATGATGATGATGATGATGATGATGATGATGATGATGATGATGATGATGCAAATCATTCATTGATCAGGACAGTCATACACACACACAAAATAAAATGACAACTCCCACAAGGGGATACAGTAGGCCAAAACTCACACCAAGAAGCTCACACGCAGACCAAGTTGGGCTACTCTGAATTCAGCTCCTCACATCACTTTCTATAGAGGCCATGCCCCTTAGTGGCACATAAACAATACTGAAGTTGTTATTGTTGTGACTTTCAGCTTGTTGTAATGTACAGTAATTACACTTCATGAAACCAGTTATTTTCTATACATTCTCATATATTGTCGTCACTATCAGGTATAATCCTCACACCTCAAAACCGCTATTTTTCAGGAAATTAAAGGAAAAAAACCCCACCAGAATGATTGAGTTGGTATTGTACTGTACCTTATATTGTTATCATACACAGTTGTACACCAACAGTAACACAGCACCACACCATAGTCATCGCTAAAACAATGCTGTTGATTGATTAGACTGTTGCGTGGGAAAACGGATAATTGCTATTTTAATTCATTTCAGTGGGGTAAACTGATTTGATACAGGTCAAAAAGTAAATTAAATTACAGGATTGGCCCGGGAAATAAATAATCTTGCAAATTTGTCTTGAAAATGCATTGTTCACAGCTGCTTTTTAATAAATAAAAAAAAGTATTTTACTTCCTTGCTTTTTATTTGCGATTTAAAATTTTACTGCTTTTATGTTGAGGTTTATCTTGATTCCCGTCTTTTAATTTAATCTGATGCCGCTCGTGAAAACCACATTTTTGGACTACAACAGCGACTCTTGCTGGACATTTAATTGTATTACAGCAAATGTGCTGTAGTACCACCAGGCTGCCTCTAGGTGGCGGTCGACGTCGTTCAGTTGTCTGCAGGCAAAGATGGCGGTACGGAAGAAAGACGGCGGCCCAAATGTCAAATATTTCGAAGCGTCCGATACAGTCTCTCAGTTTGATAATGTGCGCGTCTGGCTGGGAAAGAATTACAAAAAGGTACTGGCAGCATGATTTGTAGACTTCCATTTTTCACGCCGAAGACGTGGACACTGAGCCACGGGCATTAGAGGCAGTGACAAAGAGGAGGGAGGGTGCTCAGCGTCCAGCTGCTCGCTGGCTTCACTCGAGTCAGCATACAAAAGGATGCTGAGCTCGTAGCGGCGCCAGATGCGGCCGCCCGTGCCTTTATCCTCGCGTGTTAATGCGATGGAAATGACGAAAGATGCGGCGCACGCCCTGGCTTCTGAGCAATAGCTTCACGCACTGGGCTCGGACGCTAGCTAGCTAGGTTGCTAATCGGCTAACGGTGCCGGAGGGAGCAGATCCAGATGTTTGCTGGATGTGGCGCGCGCCAACTGGATCGGGTGCTGCACCATGTTCACGCTGCTCGACGACAATTCACTAATAAAATCGTTATTATTCAAGCCATTCCAAAAAAAAAAAGGCAACAAAGCCAACTGCTTAGTACACTCCCAAGGCTCATCAGTAATTGTAATGCTTACAAAAATCGAGCTTCCAAGGCAAGTCGTTGGAGCATTTATTCAATATATTCAGGATATTTAATAAATGCTCTAACGACTTAGCACAGCAGCTTGATTTTTAAGCATTAGAACAACTGATGGGGCTTCAGCATTAATTTGATATCTGACTTGTGCAATGAATTAAGAATTAATACTAATGTGCTACAAATATGTGCTCAACCAACGATTTCAATTTTTAAAGACCCCTGAATGAAATAATGTCCCCTCTCTCAGTACATCCAAGCAGAGCCCCCAACCAACAAATCTCTGTCCAGTCTTGTGGTCCAGCTGCTCCAATTCCAAGAGGAGGTGTTTGGCCGACATGTCAGCAACCCCCCGCTCACCAAGCTGACTGTATGTTTCCACCACATACTGTATAAACTTGTTACTTCACCCCTAAAGGGCTTCGCTACTAAAAATAATAACATTGTAATATTTGTCTCCAGATGAAATCTTTTCTAGACTTCAAGGCTGGAGGCGCTCTTTGCCACATCCTGGCGGCTGCATACAAGTTCAAGAGTGACCAAGGATGGTAAGAGTTTCTTTCCAGTTGGCATCACTATAATATACCATGAACCTCCATTTAATTGTGGGGAAATACGTTCCAGACCCAAAAGCTACAGGTAAAAATTCACAATCGTGTGACCGTCTAATAATTTTGGGGGGTTTAATATGGAGTACATAGTTTCCCCCACGCATTCACACCCACACTTCAAACACAATTCAACTTCTTAAACTTAAACACTTGAATTTATTAAAACACATTTTATAAAGTATAGCTTCGCGCCTGTTCTCACTCTCTCATTTGCATAGTTCTCCAAATTGAAGGCAAAGCATGCTGGCTTCAAGCTGTTTATTTGTTACTCCCAGGTGAAGTTTACGATAAAACCAACACATAAAACAAAAGACAAATAAACATTTTATATCCACTCGAGTTCCAGTTGACCTGAGGTGTACCTAGATTGTTGTGGCACAACCTCGTACTACATCGTGCGCAACTCTAAATTTGGACTTGCTTGTAAACTGTAAAAATAAATGAATAAATAAAAAGTAATTGCTGAAAAACCTGCAAAAGGTCAGAGCACAAAGGATGCAGCAAAATACACTTTGGGTTCACTTTATCTTTCACTCAGTGGTGCTGTTTGAAATAAGCACATATGAATTGTTGGCTATGCTGCAGTTTCATGTGTAACTCCAGTCTAATTTGCTCGCAGGCGCAGGTTTGACTTCCAGAATCCGTCTCGGATGGACCGAAATGTGGAGATGTTTATGACGATTGAGAAGTCCTTAGTGCAGGTGAGTCTATATCTCTTGAACCTTTGGATTGGATTGGATTGGATTGCTTTATTGTCATTACACATTCGTGCAACGAAATTATCTTATCTTTCATGACACACAAGCCAGCATGACAAAATGTTTCCCGAATTCATTAAACTCTTCTTGCTGTAGCATTTTATTCATTTATTTATTTTTACTCTTTTCGCACTGGAAGTGGATGTGTGTCATCCTGACTCATACAGATGGAAATAATGCAATTCCTAATGATTTTAAGTTTTTTTTTTTTTTTTTTTGTACTTCAGAATAACTGCTTAAGTCGACCAGTCATCTACTTGAGCTCTGAAATCGAGCCAAAACTGCTGGGCAAGCTCAAAGACATCATCAAGAGACATCAGGTGTGTTTTCAACCACATTGTTTATGACAGAAATTCCCCACCGCTGTGCTGTGCTGTGAGAGATCTTTACTGCTGGATATGATCAAATATTCACTTAATTAGTTTGAAAATTACTACTTCTTCGCGACAAATAATGTGTTTTTGTTCATCTGTCTATGCCAACAATGTCTAGTGGCTGGCTGAACAATACAAATTTCTTTGACTTGATTCCACAAAGCTCATAATTAAACTTTGTGTCGCATTTTTGTTTATAAAAGTAAAAGTATTTGCCTTTGCTTGTTCGGAAAGTTTGGAAAACATTAATGGTAGACTCAAACACAGCAAATATGGATGCACTGTCTTGCAGGGCTCGGTGACTGAGGACAAAAGCTCCAGCTCCCACATTGTCGTTCCAATTCCCGGCAGCTTGGAAGATGGTGAGGCTTCAAATGTTTTTGAGGGAAGGGGCAGACTTTGTCTTTTTATTCTTTATTAAAATTTGGTCTGAGCGCAGCTACAAAGTGTTTAAAAAAAACAAATCCGAATTTTTTTCCCCTCACTTAGCTATGCTTATATGCAGCACATATTACACGTGTTGCTTCCTCCAGTATTGTGTCATCAATTAATTTACCCCAAGCTCATGTGCAGCGGCTCAATTTATGATAATGTCTTGTTTGTTTGTTTTTCCAGAGGAGTGGGTGCGCCCCGTGATGAAGAGGGACAAGCAAGTTCTCCTTCACTGGGGATATTTTCCTGACAGGTTTGTTCCCAGTTTGAGCTCCATTCTAGAGATGTTGCACATTTTGGAGGAGAGAAGAAGCTTTGAAAGCACCGTTCCTAGTTCACAGAGCATCTTTTTCGTTCTTTGGTCAACCTGTAGTTATGACACCTGGATCCCAGCTAGTGAGGTTGAGGCCTCTGTGGAAGATGCCCCCAGCCCAGAGAAGCCAAGGAAGGTAGATGAGTGCCAGAATTTTTCATACAGAACTTTGGAACCCTAACTTTGCCTTCAAAATCCTTGATGCTGACGGTACATTTTTGGTCCTCAGGTCCACGCGAAGTGGATTTTAGACCTGGACCAGTATAACGAGTGGATGAATGAGGAGGACTACGAAGTGGGGGACGGTCACCCCAAGAGGAAGAGGATATCGGCCAAGACTCTTACGGATGAGGTGACCACTCCGGACGAGCGCAGAGATAAGAAGCCCGCGGGTGCCAAGAAGAGGAAGCGCTCGCCGTCGCCGTCTCCCACGCCACCACCGCAGGAGAGCAAGAAGAAGAACGCTAAAAAAGGGTCTGTGACAGTAGCCGTTTTCAATTGAGAAGGGAATAGCCATGGCACCACATGCAAAATTAAATGTATGTGCGTGATGGGACAGGCCAACGACGCCATACACCAAATCCAAACGGGGCCAAAGGGAAGAGGAACAAGAGGATCTCAGTAAGGATTTGGATGAAGCATCACCTGTTCCGGCATCAGAAGACGGAAATGCAGCCAAAACAAGTGCGCAAAACTGCATGCATTTTAATGAAAAAACAAAATACATATATTTGTAAACTGCCAGCCAAGTCATCCCCTTTTTGCCTTCTGTTTCTAGATAGCACCAAGAAGGATTCTGATTCCACACCAGTCAAGGGAGGAGCAGATATCGGTGAGAATGAAAAAGGTGAAATTTGTCGAAACTGGTGTTGGTCGAACAACTTTGTAACTTTTGTGTCTATCTGCACCCATCTGTTTGTGGTTATATCTGCAATTTCTAACAGATGAGCAAGAGGATGAGTCCATGGAAGTAACAGGGAAGGTAAGATGGTGTGCAAAGCGGGATCCGTACATGCTATTATACCTGGTTAATTTAATAGGAGCCATAGAAACAGCAGATGTGTCGAAAATTCTTGCCTCCACAAAGGTTATCTTCTACGGAAGCGTGGAGCTGCCAATGTGGAGTAAAAATATTTTGACTGGCAAAGACATTAGACTGTACCCGCGAATACTTTGAACGTACTTGTAGGCGGGTTTGTGTCAAAAAAGCTTCTTTTTTTTTAACATTTGGCCTACATTATATTAGTCCATTCAAAAATGAAATGAGTAAACATTGTTCATTCATACTTTTATGGTTTTATTATGTCTGCAGTTCCTGATTTACTTTTGGCATTTGTTTTCCATCCAACCATTCATCTTCTACACCGCTAAAATGAATATTACTGTTCGTATAAAATCTCCACATCAGATTGTGCAGGTGTACCTAATTTTGTGGCCCATCAATGAGTATTTTATGTTCCCGTAGGAGGAGGAAGAGAGTTCCCCGAGTGTTAAGGGGGAGCCAGTCAAAGGCGCGGACCTTCACGAAGACAACGTGACGGAGCAGACACATCACATCATCATACCAAGCTACGCTGCCTGGTTTGATTACAACAGGTAACACCAAATTCAAGGTCACCACATATCCTGGGATGCTTTCCTTCTTGCTGTAAGATCACCTACTAGTGGACGTGACTCATTCTGTCATCATCCTCAGCGTTCATGCGATTGAGCGCAGAGCCCTTCCAGAGTTCTTCAATGGAAAGAATAAATCTAAAACCCCGGAGATGTAAGTTAAGTTGTATTTGTCACTCATCTTTGGTTATGAGTCTTGCAATGTGCATTCGACGTCGTCATATATTTTATAGCTGAATTTTTCTCTCTGTTCCCGTCCGCCAACAGTTACCTGGCATACAGGAACTTCATGATTGACACTTACCGACTAAACCCTCAGGAGTACCTCACCTCCACCGCCTGCCGTAGGAACCTGGCGGGAGATGTCTGTGCAATCATGAGGTATGCTAGAAATAGAAAATCTCATTATCCCGTCATTTTTTTCCACTATAAGCGAGGTTACAAAGGATCAACACCCCCCCTAATTAAAAAAAAAAATGCTCCTACAGTATTATTACTTTAAACCATAAATATGTCACAAACTATAATCTGCGGTTGTAATGTAATTTCAAACTTATCTTGCATCATAAAGGAATCCACCTTAAGTGTGCATGAGTATGCACATGTGGTGAGACTCTCCTAATTTCCAGTAACAATCCAGGCTAAACCTAGTTCCTCCCTGTGGTACAAAGCTCGTTTTTCAGTGCACATGTATCGCCGTCCCAACCTCCTTGAGGCCAGTTCCTATTTAGACACGGCTTTGGCGTCATCAGTAGAGTGTTACAGAAAAAAAAAAAAAATGCAAATGGGAGAGTTGTTCCATGAATAACGGACTATACAAAGAATGCAAAATGGTGATTCTGCAAGTAGGCAAGAATTACTGTAATTCATTTTATTTCATTTCATGTATTTATTTATTTTTATTAATTTGGGCTGTGGGAAGTAAAGACAGCTGTCAATTGTAATTTGTGGTTTAGGTTGCAATATGAACTAATCTGAATCAAATGTTCCATGTCATGAAGGTCATCATTTCCGATTTAGATTGACTTTTTTAAAAACAATTGAACTGTTATGTCCCCATAAATCGAATCCAGTGCACTTCTCATTTAAATGAATGAAATCGGGACATCTTCACGTGCAGAGTCCATGCCTTCCTGGAGCAGTGGGGACTAATCAACTACCAGGTGGACTCCGAGAGCCGGCCCACCCCTATGGGCCCCCCACCCACTTCCCACTTCCATGTCCTTGCAGACACGCCGTCCAGTCTGGTGCCCTTACAGCCCAAGACATCCCAGGTCTGTACACAAATTGAAAAACACACACACACAAGCACATACACGATGGCCTGATTTAACATGCGGGTGTTGTAGACTCCTGCGCCCCAGCAGATGATGTCCTTCCCAGATAAAGTGAAAGATAAACCAGCAGACCTGCAGAACTTTGGGCTTCGGACTGACATGTACAGCAAGAAGATAGGCTCCTCAAAGGTATTCACCGAAAACAAGACAGATGTGAGTTACAGAAACTTGGCTTGAGACACCATATTTATGACAATAATACTATGTCCACAGAGCAAGAGTGCAACAAGTGCTATGAGGGATTGGACAGAGCAGGAAACACTATTATTACTTGAGGTACATCGGTATTTTTTCGGTCATCACAATGTCATTACCAATTGAAGAAAAAAAAAGTGCTGAATATTAGAATTAGAATTCAAACCCTCGCTGTTTTCAGGGATTGGAGATGTACAAGGACGACACACTATTATTACTTGAGGTACATCGGTATTTTTTCAGTCATCACAATGTCATTACCAATTAAAGAAAAAAAAGTGCTGCATATTAGAATTAGAATTCAAACCCTCCGCTGTTTTCAGGGATTGGAGATGTACAAGGACGATTGGAACAAGGTGTCAGAGCATGTTGGCAGCCGCACACAGGATGAGTGCATCCTGCATTTCCTTCGCCTGCCAATTGAAGACCCCTATCTGGAGGAAAGCTACTCGTCCCTGGGACCGCTGGCTTACCAGCCGGTGCCTTTCAGCCAAGCAGGAAACCCCGTAATGAGCACAGTTGCGTTCCTTGCCTCGGTAGTGGACCCTCGCGTGGCCTCAGCAGCGGCTAAATCCGCTCTGGGTGAGATGTTGCTCCTTTTTTGTGGCTTTGAAGATTGAAATGATGAATTCAACTTGAGCAATTCCATTTAAAAAAAAAGTTGAAGCATAATTTAACACGCGGACAGGCTAACAGTTAGCCAGTTAATAGCGAGCTACTAACCATGGCTCACAACATCCAATACTTCATTCTGACTCCCATGTCACCCACCAGGGCACACACACTCAAAGTTACAGATGCTTTATTGTGGAAAGTGACAATGGCGAGCCCAGGTCGACAATAATAATACCTACACTGAACATGCAGAGTTTGATTTTTTTTTTTTTTTTTTTACAATGCGAACTCAACTTGTACCTGATCAGTGTACAGGATAGTCGGTAGAATTTTTGGTTGTAAAAATACTGGATAGCACCAGCCCTATGTCAGCATTAACTTCACCTCTCCTTCTCTCTCTTTCTCAGAGGAGTTCTCTCGTATGAAAGAGGAAGTTCCTGCGGCCCTGGTTGAGGCTCACGTGCGGCGGGTGGAGGAGGCGGCGAGGGCCAGCGGGCGACAGGACCCTCTGTATGGCCTCGAGGGTAGCGGCATCGCCGGCACCGGCCTGGAAGAAGGCGAGAGAACGGGTAGGGTTGAAACATGTGTTTACAACACAATCATCCAACAAGGCAAATTAAAAACATTAACGGAGGCCTGAACGGTTTCCGTCTCAGATGAGAACAACGACGAAAGTAAGAGTGACAGCCAGTCAAACGAGGAGAAGAAGGCTGCCAAGGTAGGATGCGTTCTTGTCACACTTTTTTTTTTTGTTACGTGACAGTCAGAAGACTCACGCTTTGAAGCTCCTCCCACAGGACAGCAAAGATGGAGCGAATGAGGAAGAAGACAAGGTGACAGAGAATGGGAAGAAAGAGGAGGAGAGAGGAAGAGAAGCTGAGGGCGAGAGGGAGACGGACAAAGCCGACTCGGAAATGGGTAGGAAAAGGCTATGGGGTACCAAATGGGTCAAAAAGAACCTCTCACGCACTAATTAAAAAAACTCACTCACCCTAACCCTAACACCTAACCCCTTAGCCCTAGCCCCAAACCCTAAGCCTACCCCTAACGCTTAACCCTAAATCCTAACACTAGCCCTAACCCAAACCTACCCCATAACCCTAAACCCTGTCCCTAACCTCTAACTCCTAACCATAACCCTAACCCAAGACAACCCTAACCTTAACTAATTACCCTAACCCCTAAACCTAACCACTCAAAAAACTCAGATGTACAAAAGAACCTCTCAAGCACAAAAAAACTAACCTACCCACACCAAATCCTCACATATCCAAAAATAAACACACTCACACCCCAAAAACTCTCTCTCTCACGCGCGCGCACACACACACACACACACACACACACACACACACACACACACACTCACACACTCACACACATGAAATGCACACAAGTCTTACACGTGCGAAAAAAAAAAAACTGTCACAATCATATAAATACTTCACCACTAAAAACCTCTTCGGCCCACCCAAAACATACACACATTAAAAAATACTCACACTCACAAAAAGTTTGTATAGAACCTTCTTATTCATCAAAATAAATCAGACATGCCAAAACACCTCATGCTCACACCATAAAAGTTCACACTCATGAAAAAAAAGTACTCTTAAGGTGGAAAACTTTTCTTCCTCAGGTGACAACGAGAAGGAGAAGGATGGAAAAGAAGGCGAGGAAGGGCAAAGAGAATCTGAGAGTGAGGGAGAAAAGAAGGCCAAGGTGGAGCGAGATGTGGGCGAGGGCAACTTGGCCACCGCCGCTGCATCAGCGCTGGCGGCGGCAGCCGTCAAAGCCAAGGTACGTGAGGGCCCCAAAATCGTTTCACTGAGATTAGAGCGAGGCAATCGGATAATCAAAGACAAGTTGGTTAATGTGCAGACAAGTCATATAATAATACTCAGTTTTATATTCTATCTAATCTGTGTCATATAAAGTTAATTCGCAACTTTTTTCTTCTACTCTTCATCTCGTAAATTTGTACCTCATGCATGCACGGCACCACAACGCCCCCAAGAGGCCAAAGTGCATACAGCCAAAACTTGCAACACTTATTTGTATTTCTTGTTCTTTAATTGCGATTAATTTAATATGTAGCTGTTCCTCCTCACTTTTCAAAATAATGGTGATTATTTTTTTTCCATCCCATACTGAATTGTAGAATCTACTTTGACTGTCATTGTCATTTATGTCATGACCAGCACTTGGCTGCAGTGGAGGAAAGGAAGATCAAATCTCTGGTGGCGCTGCTGGTGGAGACCCAAATGAAGAAACTGGAGATCAAACTGCGACACTTTGAAGAACTGGAAACCATCATGGATCGAGAGAGGGAGGCCGTGAGTGGTGGACTGTGGGAAGACGTGTTGTTCGAAGAGAGTAGTTTATATATGTGTTTTGAACACGTTTCTTTTTTTGTTTTTCTCGACGCTTCCAGCTGGAGTACCAGCGACAGCAGCTTCTAGCTGACCGTCAGTCCTTCCACATGGAGCAGCTCAAGTACGCCGAAATGCGAGCTCGCCAGCAGCACTTCCAGCAGATCCAGCATCAGCAGCACAGCCAAGCCGGGGGTCCTCATCCCCCTCAGACCGCTTCGGGCTCTCAAAACTCGGCCTCGGCTCAGCAATCCGCCGGCACGCCGACGCCGCAGCCGGCACCCAGCCCCGCGCCGTCGGCCTCCGCGGGGTCAGGCTCGGAGTCCCATCCGCCTCCGGGTGCCCACGTGTCACCCCCGTGCCCCCCGGGCCAGCCCGTGACCGGCCACTCGGGCTCTGGCAGCGCCCCTTCACACCACGGTCAGTGAGACATCAAAATCGCATCGCAGCAGCTAACTGACTTAACTGCCATTGAATCCTTTGAATCGAGCTGCGTGCTCTTTTGTTCTGATTCACCGAAGCTGTGTGACTACAGTCAATCCAATGTTTTCTCCTGTTGCCATCACCGCCACTCACAGAATCCAACACTCCTCTACCCGTCGAAACGCTTCACACCTCTGCTCCGGTTCCAGCTCCACGGTAATTGATGAAAAATTGCCATGAAGAAAAAAAATCATTTAAATTGTTCTCATCCAACTGGACAATTGATGTGAGGAAAGACGACCTGTTTAAATTGGCTCAAGAAGGTTTTCACACTACATGATATTAGATTTCTGATGAGCTATGAGGGTCTTGACGTGTTTGTGCTGAAGGAAACCAAGAGTCATCTTGTTGCTTTTATTTTTTACCGCAAGAGTCCATAGCAGCTAATTCAACTCTCAAGTCTTTTCGATGTCTCTTGAGTTCCCCGTCGGTACTAATTGACATTTACAAGTATGTAAGGAAAAAAAAAATGCACTTTTAATCTTTCCTTGGGTCTCATTTTAAGACTTGAAGCATCCATGAAATTGAACTTAAGCACTTATAAACCTTTTGCTGTCTTAAATACCGTTTCATACCGAATGATGGATTGGAACTCTCCTGTCAATTGCGTGGACACTCCGAAGGACGCATTTTCATCGATATGTTACCTGACATTAGTCTGGATGCCATTTCAAACTATGTACTGTAAACTGGGTCTTCTGTTACAATTTCCGTGTATTTGTATGAAAACTGATTTCAATTACTGACAGTGTGTCCGCCAGTTGTTCCTGCAGACAAGGAAAACACTTACCTTTTGAAGTACTTTAATAATAATGTTACAGCACTTGGGAGAGTTTAAAAAAAAAATGACATCGTGAGGAGCTTAAGATGTGAGGAATGTACCGGAGTGCTGTCTGAAAGGAATGACTGAAGCAGCAACCGCAAAGTTTGTCATTTGCGTCTATCGCTAAACCAAAACGTTTTGTTTTTGAAATCATGTTCTCTCACACTCAGTGAGTTTTATTGGTGTTGTTTGTGGAAATGAAGAGGATTGGCCGGTTCATTTGAAGTTGCAAAATGAAGGAGAAAAAAAAAGAAAAAGACAAAAGGATCCTTTCATATCTGCAACAATATCTTCACTTTTTATCCAATCAATTTTTATACTTTTTACTGTTTTTTTCCATCATCTTTCTTTGATATCAACATTGTAACGGAATATTGTTAACTTTGTAGCCTCTATTTACCCTTTGTGTGATTGTGAGGATGTGTGCGAAGGCATGCCTTGAGAATCTGTAAACGTTTCTTACTATCATGCAGTTTTATTTCCGGTGCCATTCCGTGTATGTGTGAATGTGCCATGAAGTATAACCCTTTCATCGGGTGAACTTGTTTTGTCAGTATTTCACATCTCACCTGAGCTGTGAGTCAAGTTACCGGCATCTGTGTTATGACGACATCGCGTGGACTTTGTGAAAAGATGATACAGCGTTTTTGTGCGTTCGGTTCCTGTATGTTTTCACACAGCTGAAGGAAGCAGCTCTTGCAATTATTCTTACAAAAATGTCCAAATGTCCTCAGTGACTCATCACTTCAGTGCGTCCTCAATCTGGCAGTTTGGATCCCCCAAATCTGAAGAGGTTTAATGTTGAGTGGGGGGAAAAAAATAAATAAAAGAATTTGAAAAAACATTGTCTATTCAGATATTTTGCAATGCACTGAGCAAGAAGCGACTTGTTTGGTCATTGTTTTATTAGTCATTATAGTCATAGTTTTAATGCAGCATTTTTTACACTGATAATTTTGTGAAGAAGAAACACCACTTGCTTACATTGAGTTACAGTGTGTTCACCGCTTGGATTTTTATCTACACGTATTGAGACTTTCTCAAGAACTTCACTTGGATCTCGAGAAACATACAAAGAGGCTGTCTCGGCTCAAAACAGCAAATGAAAGTAAATTGCAATTTGTCTGGTGAAACCAGAGCCGTGAGAGCGGTTTTCCTTGCTGTTGAAAAGGGTTGTGCGCTCACAGGGAGAGAAAACAGTCCGCAATGTATGCATAACGCTGGAAATAAAAGATGTAAATTGGCAGAAATCACATCATTTTGGTAGTAATGAAACACAAACGCGAATGAAGTCACCCGTCGTCGTTCAGCATCATCATATTATTAATAACCCGCGGGGCGAGCCTACTTTAGTCATTTTAAGGCCATTTATTGTGACTCCATTTGCCATAGTAATTCATTTAGAAAAAAAACTTGTCATGTGATGTTGGGCAGTATTGAAATTAGCAGATTCCTGAAATTGGAATGCAAAAGATTTCTGTAGATTTCATTTAGGGGCGCAGCCGGGGGTACCAGGGGCGAAGTGGCATGGCTGTTCAGCACCGTAAGGATTCAGCAAACTAATATCCATGCACTGTAAAATTACATTGTAAAAATTTAATAATTTTTGGTACTGTGCTCCAATCGTCCTCACCCCCCTTTGTCCAGAGTGGGAAAAGTACATTTTGCAAGGGGACGATGGACAATGAAAAATGATTAACATTAAAATTCATGATGTCTCAAACAAAAATAATTGAACATTTCATTTTGAAAAGAAAAAAAAAATGCCATCACTTTGTTTCTTCACCAGTGCTCTCTCCACAGTGAAACCTGACAAAGTCCAGCACTCGAGCCTCCTGACCCTTGAGAAACTGGGCTACAGTCCTGCTGGGGTCTCCCAGGAAAGTCTGAGGCAGGAGGCGCGTCTCGCTTTCACCGCACGGCAGATCATCCATGTTACCAAGTGACGTGGGCGCCTCCCCCACAATGTGCTGTCCCAGTTTGCGCCCCAAACTTTGACGTTGTTCTTCTTTTCCACCCTGGAACACAACCAGAGCGCCGTAGCGTCCCATGGCCACCTCGGTCTGTCCCGCCACGCCACCGTGAACATACGAGCCAATGTTCCACTCGGCGGGGACGCTTACTGTGACTGCCCGCCTCACTGACATGTTCTCACCCAGGCGACCTAATAGGACAGGACACATAGTATGGTTACACTATTTCATGCATGGTAAATAATAAATGTATACGTCGTACTGGTCAGGGTAGTATTAATGCAACTTACTTGACTCAAGTACCCGTATTTTCCACACTATAAGGCGCACCGAAAAGCATTCAATTTTCTCAAAAGCCAACAGTGTGTCTTATAATCCGATGCGCCTTATATATGGATCAATATTCAGATTTCTTGGATGTAGTATTTTAAATGTTCTGCAAAGCGCTTTGTTACAGCTGCAGCAGTTGTGAAAGCTCCACATAAATAAAGCTGGAATGTATTGTATTCAATTAGTGTAGCTCTATCTAGTGGATGCACAACGCAACTGCAGCCACTATTGTAGCTTCTAATGTATGCGCCTTCTCATGCGGGGCACCCTAAATATGAAAACAGTTTTAAAATAGGCCATTGAAGTTACACCTTATATTCCGAAGCGCCTTATAGTGCGGAAAATACGGTATTCTTAAACTACTATTACAGTGACAATGGAGCTCCATTCTCTCTACAATCCAGTGTAACCAAGAGCAAAATTTGACTCCGTTCTCACTCATCATCAATCAAGTCACTGCACAATTAACCCTACCACGGAAACGACACCTAACCTGACCATAAACATCCCCTTTTGCAACCAGCATAACGTCCGTGCGTTGAGTTACTAATTTTACAATTACTGTCGCGCTACTAATTGTAAACAAACTTACTGATGAAACAGTCCAATGGTCTTGGGACGAAGCAGGACAGTATACGGTGATTACAGCCATTTAATGTAAGCTATCAATTGCAATCTACATGACTGACCTATGCTTAAAGCCACCTTATCGGCGAGGGTGGCTCCATCCGACACACTCAGTTTCCTCAGTTCGTCAGATGCCAGGAGACTCTGGAACACATGCAATGACAAGCGTACTCAAATGCATCTCAATGAATTATGGTGGGAAAACTCGATTTATTTCAGTCGTTCAATTAACAATGTCGGCCTCGTACACAGATCCGTATTATATTGTAAAACTAAATTTGTAGCTAACAAAACCCCCAAATACAAGATTAAGATATTTGAATATAACTGTACATAAGAAACAATCAACAAAGACTTTTAATATAGATAAGTAAGTCTTCTGAAAAGCATTTTTCATGTTTATTTCATTTATAAGTTACACTTTCTGAATAAAACTACTCAATTCACGTTTCTGTGATCTCATTTATTGAAATGCACAAGCGTATATTTCATTTCCAGTGTCACCCTAACTCCTTTGTAGTTTTAGCCCTGGCACTTAAAACAGGAGAGCAACTGTTGCCACGGGAACAAAAATCTCACACATGGCCCACCTTGAGGTATCCAGTCCGACTTTGGCTTTTATTTTGGTGGTGAGCCAAGGTGGAGAAGGCGACGTCTTTCACCAGCTGCTGAAACTTCTCATTGCGGGCGACAAAGTCTGTCTCGCAGTTGACCTGCGTCGCAAACATTGAAAACACATCTGTGACCAGAAAAGCTTCGGAAAGGCGAGTTCTTCAACAAAGAGCATGGGATGCGTTGGACAGGGGAAAACATGCAAATGAATTGTGAGATGTGAATGTGCAAGCGATGACTCTACCTCGACCATGACTGCAACTTGGTCTCTCATCAAGAGACCAATGAGGCCCTCTCCGGCTTTGCGACCCTCCAGCTTGCTCGCTTTGCTCCAACCTTCTTTCTGGGCCTGCTCGTGCAGCCAAGCCTCTGCCTGATACATATAGTTGGAGAACACACACAGTCATGAAAGAGCACAGCCCCAACCAAGAGCATCACGTGCGGTCAAGAAATCGGAACGCAAACCTGTGCAATGTCATTGTCAAACTTCTCCAGCGCTTTCTTGCAGTTAATAAAGGTGTAGCCGGTGCTTTTTCTCAGTTTGACCAGGAGGCTCTTGTCAGCTGCCAGAAGACGATGACATGCTGTGTGCAAAGGGTGCCGGCTGACCTGAAGGTGACAAGGGATCGCGCAAAAACGTTACGCCCATCTTCCAGTGTCCTTGTCGTAAACCAGCGCCAAGTGGACATAACACAATCATCCATTTATTTTGTTCAAACGTGAAATGGTATGCCAATTAAACGTTTCTGGGAAACAGCCACTTCATGCACGTCGGTACACGGACTACCAAGTAGGCGAACGAACAAACCACCTAGTCAAAAGCTTACGGTAGCAAAGGAAAATACTTTCAGAAATTGATCTCAGTCCACTCACCTTTGCCAAATCTTTACTGAGAGTCCTGAATAAAAAGCTTACTGACATCTTACAAGCATCAACACGCGCGTACTTACGAAAGCTTACTATGTGAATGTCATTGACATCCACGCTGTCTACGGAAGCCGAAGAGTGTCAGACTTGTGTGCTCTCGATGTGGTATTACGCCCTCTAGCGTCGAGGAGGCTAACTGCAGACCATCTTCTTTTGCTATACAGTATACCCTGTATGTTTTTTGTTTATTCTTTAAAATTGTTACTCTTTAAAATTATCCTCGCATTCCTGTTACAATTTAAGTCATCATCTGATATGTCGACATAGGAACTGTACGGCGCTTGCAAAAATGGTCCACTACCTTGCTTTTTAACTCAGAAGCACTCTTCTCTTTTTAGTTATTTATGCAAAAGGATGGCACCACCCCGACATTGCTGATGTTCTTGCTCTGCTGCTCGAACCTGTATTTCTGGCTGTGGTGGAGCTCAATTAGGTTTTTTTTGTATTGCCTTCACTTCTTGTTTTTAAATTTTGTGTTGAGATTGAGATTATTTCTCATTTCAGCTTTCATATCACAAGAACAAGACCATCCTCCCTCCTTAAATATCAGACAGTAAAATGTTGCATTCATTATATTTTTCTAAATTATTTTAAAAAGGTAGATGATTTCTTTATATTTCTCCATCTTCTACAAACCCTCCAGGGTGTGCGAACAGAGAAGAGTTGGAGAGTGCTGTGGCTGCAGATACAATCTGTTTCACGATCGCCCTTCATAACTATCAGTGGATTGTGCAACCCTAGAATATTGGAACTCAACTAAAGTTTGATTGTAAGGAAACAATTGCATTTAACTACGCTGACACAAAGGGAGCAAATCGCAATGTCCAACTGTCGTGGAAGGAAATACATGTGGTCAAAATAGTCACTTATCTCTGGAGGGTGCACGTGACTGAACTTAATTGAATCTGTTCAGTCAGAGCTCCCTTGAAAAAAAAAAAAAAAAAACCTGTGAAGGACAACATCTGTCACAAGGACAACCGTAAAGTACACGTTTTTATATTCTGTATTTGTCACAATTGGACATGAGAGTTTAACCTAAATATAAATAAATTTGATTCTCATTATGATTTATACTTTCGATGAAATTTACATGCAAACTCCAAAAGTTATCGCAGCTCAATTCTCGTGTCCTTTTTTTTTTTTTTTTTTAAATACATTAAAGTTGTGTTGCTGTGCAAAGCAGGTGTGGAGTTTCACAGAGAAAAGATAGCACGTTTATTTGCACATTAAGGAAATATATCTGGGGTCAACCAAATGGAACAATTATTAAACCAATACAAATACTTGAGTGAATCGTGCAAAAAGGGGTCTTTTTAGATATCTTGTGAGGTGAATCCCGCCACGTGGGCTGGTCGACGAGTGACATAGGTGGTGCTCTATAAAAGAAAGACCACAGCAGCGGTCCGTTCACCTTGTTCCCATTGAGTCAGGATGAAACTCATTGCTGTCTTTGGACTTTGGGTCACTCTGCTCTGCCGGGCACATAGTAGTAAGATGTTCTTTCCTTCATGATTGTCACTGCAGTAGTACAAGGTTATTCGCGGCTCACTCAAGAATAATGTGTCATGTTTACCTTCCAGACTCTCTTGACTCATGTCAGAGTCGCTGTGGCTTTGGAACTGACAGTGATTTCTCCTGTCAATGTAATCCATCCTGCGAACGCTTCAAAGACTGCTGTTCAGACTATGAAGAACTTTGTAAAGGTAAGTGCTTGCTTTCGAAAGCTGTAGAAAAAAGAAAGGCACCGGCACCTTTATCCGATTTCTCGCCAAAATGTAATGGGCTTTTTCCTGGCCCATGCAACTTTTATTGAGCCAAGGCGCAATTTTTCACATGAGTTAAAATGGTCTTGGAACACTGTCAGATATAAACGTCTCAATATAATTTTCAGACCAAGGGAGGGGAAAGCGGAGAATTTCTCATACCTGTAGCTTGGTTGGAAGTCAATACATTAACTTACCATCAGCACCTTACCAATGCATGTGTTTTGTTTTTTTTTAGTTGGATCCACTTCGTGCAAAGGCAGATGCAATGAGAAATACAACTCCCAAAATAAGTGCCACTGCAACTCAAAGTGCACGCAGTACAACAACTGCTGCAGCGACTATGCAGATGTATGCAACGGTAAGCCGGAGAAGAAAACAAGGTCACTCACGTGTGTTGCTCTATTGCACAGGTATAAAAATCAAGGCCCGGGGGCCAGATCTGGCCCGCCACATCATTTTATGCGGCCCGCGAAAGCAAATCAAACATGGCAATTTTCATGATGCTTGCTAAAATATGGAGCAAAATTTCAAATTCTCATATGTAATAAATAAGACACATATTGTAAAATTTTCTTGTTGCCAAACACCTCATCAAAGTAACGTAAACAATAGTTGAATAAATCGTTATTCTTGATTTTTTTTATATGATTTCAGTCATATTGGCCCTCCAAGGGAAACGGTAACTAAAATGTGGCCCGCGACGAAAATGGGTTTGACAACCCTGCTCTATTGCCTTGTGGAGAACACCTGCTCAGCTTCACACAATGGACCGTGACCCTTAAAGTCACAGAAGGAAGGGCAAAAGGCAAAAATTAAATAGTCAAAGCAAAATTTAAAAAAAAAAAACTTACATTAAGGACTCTGAATTGAACTGAATTACACTGGTTATATGACAATAGGGTTTCCCGCAGTGATTTATTGTACATTCGAAAAATACTACAACACACCGCCCCAAAAATCTAACAAAAGAAAAGTATGCACTGAAATAGTGATGAACTCATCTTATTGACTCACGAGTTTACTTTAGTGTGAAATATGGTTCCTTTTGAGTTGAACACTATTCGGTTGTCTGCGTTTGGCTGGCAACCAGTTCAGAGTGTACGCCGCCGATTGCTCCCCTCATGATGAAAAAAAATGGTCACTAAGAATTGTTTAATAAAGTAAAGGTAACTACAAATCCCAAATTAACCTTTATTCTTCTGTACAGATGTACAGTAATACATCCCAAAAAACAGTACAGATGGCTTGGTCGTGAAATTCTCATCATCATCATCGCTCTAAGTGTCCAATGGAACTGAACAGAAATGAATTACCATATGCAACCAGCAGGTGGCAGTGTAGCTCTAGATAAAACAGTCTCGGTTTATCTGGATGCAGTTCGACGGTGACATACGTCACATATCGATGCTGTGGATGTGCAGGTGGCGAAAGTGGCGGTGGTTCCGTGATCACCGATGCTGAGCTAAAGTCTGTCTCTGAAGCACTTTACGCTCTGGACTCCAACCGGGCTTCGGCCTCCCAGTTGGAGATTGACCCCCAGGTTTTGATCTCAGGATCTCAGACGGGGTCCCAGGAAGATCTGTCCTCTCGCCGGTGAGGCAAAACCTCATCGTTTTATGGCGTTTTCAAATTCTATTCCTCGTCACTTTGACACCAGTTCGTTTTTCATGCTTTCAGGTTTTTCCGCTTTGTGGATGAGGGGGCTTTGTTCTCCAGGCCCACCTATGAGGCTCTCCTGGCTCTATTGGACAACTATAACAGGATGACCGGACAAACGGAGGACGTTAGCTCCCAGGAGAAGGGCGAGCAGGACGTCTTCCTCAGGGAGGCCATGTCCAACACTGAGCTGGGCCGAGAACTCTTTGCCTTCTTGTACACCAAGGGTACATCACCACACACACACACACACACACACACACACACACACACACACACACACACACACACACACACGTTTTTTTTTTTAAATAGCTATTCTTTTGTTCTTGAAGGAGTCTACACGTCAGAGGAAGAGTTCATCTACGACCTGAAGATGATGTGGTTTGGCCTGTATTCTCGAAACAACGGGAAGTTGGATTCCAGTGGTTTTGAGCACATTTTTGCAGGTTGGAACCGCAGTCATGTCATCAAAATAAGTGACACTAAGGGCTGCACACAGAAAAACGGAAGGATGCAGGGAATACGTTGATTCTCTTTTGATACACTTTTGGTTTCTTCAATATGCTAAAACCAATCCAAATATGTGGTGGCCCCGATTTGGCTCTCAGGCATTTAGTATGACATCAGTGCTACGAACCAAAACTGATCTTTGATATGCGGGAGGAAGACTGACGTAGACAAACCACATTTAGTTCCATAATACCAGAAAAAGAAACAATATGATTCAAAACTGTCTTTCATCGAGCTTGCTAGTTCCAAATATAAGCACTATAACGCACTTTCTTCACCTTACAAGCTCTTTGAACACATAACAAAAATTCAAGCATTTTTAAGAAGTCCAAGCACATGTCAGAATATAAAGAATGGAAATGTTTCTGTGTTCCAGGTGAGATCAAGGGCGGGAAAGTGTCAGGCTTCCACAACTGGATCCAGTTTTATCTTCTTGAGAAAAGAGGGCTTCTGAACTACTACAGCCACAGCTTCGACGGGCCTGTAAACACAAACCTTTTCGTTGTTTGTCACTATCCTACACTATCCTGCATAAGTGCGCTTGCTTCACCTTCTGACTCGTCCTCCTCCTCGCAGTGGACGACCTTCCCGGACGTGCTGGGAATGCAGTTCAAGTGGGACGGTTACTTCAAGCAGGTGGGCTCCGCAGTCATCGGCTGCAGCCCCGAATTTGACTTTGCCATTTACAGCCTCTGTTACATCGCCAGACCCGGAAAACAGTGAGCGTCGTCATCATGCATTGTCAGCCCGCACTGGCTGGGTGTGAGTCGCAATTTTTGTCTCTCCTTCTCAAGATGCCGTTTGAGTCTGGGCGGCGAGGAGCTGATCATCCAAACATACACGTGGAATAACTCTTACTATGGCGACGGGAAGAAATATATCGGCACCGCTTATCCCGCAACACCCAGGACCTGAAGAACCCACGTGGGAGTCGACAGTACTCTATATTGTGACACTCCTGCACAAACAACGCGCATGGACTGATGGAGGATACTGAGGAAACACTGTCTTGTGAACGTTTAAAGATTTGACTCAAAAATGCGTCAATAAAGCAATTCCGATGTGATGCGGTCCGGGAAGCTGCTCATACTTGCGATTGTCGATGCAAATGATATTGGCAAAAGTATTGGGACATTTGCTTGTTGCATGGACATGAAAAAAAACAAAAAACTATGGAGTCTATCCCCCTTCTGCAGATTTACGAAAGTCTTCAAGTTGTTGTTGTGTCTGGGGGAATTTTGACCTATTCATACAGAAGAACACTTGTGAGGTCAGAGGTCTCCGATGTTGGCTCACAATCCCTGGTCTAGTTCACCTCAAAGGTGTTTGATGGGATTATAGGTCGAGGGTCTTGGCTTCTTGCACACCACACTACCTTGCTTTGTGCGCTGACTGGACTGCCTTCTTGAAACTCATCCCAAACAATTTATCTCCCAACAGTTTCTCCACATTTCTGTTCGTTCATAAGTGCATCCATAAAAAAGTTAACAATGTACAGTGGTACCTCTACTTACGAAATTAATTGTTTCTGGAAGAAATTTCTGAACTAGAAAATGTTGTAAGTTGAGACGCGTTTTCCATGTAAATGACCCGATCCGTTCCAAGCCCCCCAAAATTCAGACATAAATGTTTTTAATGCATAAAAATGCATCAAAATATGTACCAAATACATGTTCCAATTAGATTATTGTGCAATAAATGAGAGTTGTGCATAATGTAAAAAACGAAGAATAAAGAATAAAAATGATGGTCATTAAACTTTTAACTGCGTCCTCATCGTTTTTTTTGCCCTTTTTAGTCCATGTTCTCTCTCAGAAGTGTTTTTTGCCTGGCGTTTTGTAAAGAATTGATCCAAGGACGTTTGCCTTTGTCGACTTTGAACAATCCTTCGAATATGTCCAAGGCAAACATCAGCGTAGTGAGCGATCGCCCGACTAGTGAATATTTTTTCTGGGTGATTCACATTTACGTAAAACTATCGGAACACCTCATGGCTCGAGGAGCGAATGACGAGGACGCTGCATAGACACATCCCTATCCATCTACGCACATAGACACATACGGTATAGGCCAATCTTAGCCAATGGGATGGCAGAATGATGCTCAGTCGTAGCCAATGGCAGAGCAGCTATGTTGCGTTCAGGAAACTCGGAGCTGCGAGTATCAGCCCACTCTGTATTTTTACCCTTTGTAACTTGAAATTTCTTTCGTAACTAGAGGCAATATTTTCCTGTTGAGGCGTTTCGTAACTTGAAAAATTCGTATGAAGAGACGTTCGTTAGTAGAGCTACTACTGTATCAAATTGTGATGCAAAATTTTGAAGGAACGACACAGAGCATAAGAATGCGGCGCCGGACAGGACCCAACTGCGCCTAATGGGGCACAAAATGGCCATTTGCACACCCCGAGCGGGTACAATACTGACACCAACCCTTGAGTAGAGCGAGCATGTGTCCATTTGACACAATTGCTTATTGTCTTATACGAAAGCCCCCCAAAAAAACAGTCTTTGCAGTCCGAACCGCAGAGACAAAAAGACATTAACCGATGCTGTTATGCTTGACCTGCTCCAAACAGTAGTCACCGGCTAAACCTGCTCATATCAGCTGTCTATAAAGCTGCGGCGTTTATGTCTTGTGTGTGTGTGTGTGTGTGTGTGTGTGTGTGTGTGTGTGTGTGTGTGTGTGTGTGTGTGTGTGTGTGTGTGTGTGTGTGTCCAGCTGGGATGGGGGTTGATTTTAGTTCTTTTTCACTCATCTAGGGTGACTAACAGGATAAATTCTGGTCTGCCGACAGAACAGGGGGACACACTTGCAGCCGTGTTTAAAGAAAGCATTACAGGAGATGGATCTGCCACTGATCCCATTGTCCACTCGTCTGTGTGCATTCATGCACAATAAGAGCATAAGAGCCGCCAGTTTGCAGCAAAACTCCGAGCCTCGGTCATTCATCTGCTCCGGGCCTCACATGCAGTCGGCGTCTTGGTGGGGGGACAATTTCTGCTGCAATATTGTGGCAGAATATCGAATTTGCTGAGCGGGTGAGCACTAAATTGGAAGAGTAAATCTTTCTTTTCACGCTGCCATTTTAGCAGCCCAAATGGAATTCAATTAAATCACAGTGGGGCAAATAAAAGAAGAAAAAAAAAAGAGATTCAATTGTTTCTTTTGTCATTCACACAACTTCATAATCGAATTATAGCTGGCCACCCGCCAGCGTGTCCTTGCATCTCCCCCAAATTGGCTTCTCCTGGCAGATCTCGTGAGCCACCTGACTTTTGTTTTGTAATTATATTATCCCGCTCTGTGTGTAGCGTGTTGCGGCTAATGGCAGCGCGGGCTAGCCCAGCTGCACATGCAGAAACAAAGCTGCTTACGGGCCCAGACAATAGGCCCGTGAAAAAGGGACGCCTGAAGGCGGTCAGCCAATGAGCACGCTCAACGGGGGGCCAACAGCGGCTTTAGGGAAGGGTTAAGGGGGGTTAGTGAGGCGAGGGGGTGGGTTCCGAGGGGACTATTTTATCCAGTCGTGGGGTCCATCAATGAGATGGTTAGTGGGGAGGGGGCACATGGTCAACATCACCCCAGTCTCCCCCGGGTCGGCGCTGGGCTGGAGGGAGGTTCAAGTGTGGCATGGATGTGGGTCAATTCAAAAGTTGATGGGGGACCATGAAACTCATGGCAACGTTCATTCTCTGCACTTTTTGTATCCTCTCCATATTGTCGCCACTATTAGCATATGAACATTTTTGAAGTGAGCGCGCACATATGGAGAGTCACAGTCTCGGCCGAGTTGGATGTATTAAAGGGTTGAATTTATGCACTGTTGGTCGTGTAGACTACCCTGGACTCGCAGTAAAATCGGTTACTTGGCTTTTACAGATTACGCATTGCAGGAAAAAAAAAAAAAAAACAATCGTGACCTCAAAAGGTAAACACAACCAATGTCGGTCCATTTAATATTTCTCAAAAAAAGTGTGCTTACAAAGTGAATAGTTGCCTCTCCACCCCCCCAGATGTTTTTTTAGGTTTTTTTTTTCCTTGTCTTCCTGTGCAGTTAAGATCCTTGCTATGTTATTGATATTTGTGAACATGTGAAGCCTTTTGAGACTTTTTTTCAGAATCAAGGCGCACATCAAAACATTTGACTCGACTTGTTGAGTTAAGTATCAAATGCAATTTGGACATAAAGGAAAAACGGTGCAGACCGCTGGATCAGTGTTGCTGGACAATTTGGGGGAAATGCAGGAAGTTAATGCCTTCGCATGCAATCAGCTGAAAGTGTATTCAAAATGAACACGCATGCCCACTCACATACATACATGTATGCAATTCTCACGCTGAGGATGTGACTCTATACTCTCATTGGACTTGGAGTACAACAGATGGACCGAAGGCTCTTTCCCCCCACAGTCACACTCGTTGAAGCACAAGGGATTCGGAGGGAGTTGGAGTTTGTGCGTGTGCCTGTCTGTGTCTACTGAAGTGAAGTTGGATGGGTTCATTGGGAAAAAAAAAATATATCATAAGCACTTTAGACATACTCGCCAGCTTACACACTTGTCTTGGAAAGACAGCATCGTGTCTTCTGTGCAAAGCGTTCATGCTGAGACACCTGCTGAGATTGGATGAACATCTGAGTCTCAGGCAGTCGGGAAAATAAGAACGCTTAGAGGATATCAAGCGATGACCGACACTCATAAAGCACTTCCGTGATCCACATAATGACAAAATATTTTTAAAAAATTTTAAAAACGATCTGCTCAAGTAGCTAAATAAAGTATGACACAAATCACTTCTACACTAAACAAACCACTGGAATGATGAAATAAATAAATAGGAATTAATACTGTGGAGCTGTCAGATGAGGTTCAATTATTTCTGTTACCACACGTAAATCAATTCGATAATCAAATGAATGAAAATGTGATTAATCCATTTCAGCCTCCATATAAAAAAGACAAAAGATGTTTGCTATGTGCTTTTCAAAGAGAGAAACAGCACTTTGAATCATGCATTAATGACATATTTCAATAATTTGACAGTTTTCGACACATTCCTTGCTTCAGTTTCAATAGGCATTGTGCTGCTCCTTCTCATGTGCATGTCTTGGCGTGGAAGCCAAAGTAAATTAGTCATTCTTTGCAAGGGATAAAGAAAACAAGCCCATGAGTATTGCTGTATTGTCTGTAGGCACGTTGTGCCATTTACGTTGAAATGTTAAAAGGCTAACCTTAAAACCTTAAAAGGTTCTGACACCACAAGATTGATGCTATTAGTCCAGCCAGAATGTTTTGCATTGTTTGTTCGCATGAATTTAAACTGACTTTCCGAAGGTGAAGGAATGTGATTTTATTAAATCCACGACGTGTAGTTCTCTTCGTTTGATGTTTAGTTTGACAGTAAAATTCATCTGGGAGTGGCAAAAAAACTGATTTTTTTTTTTTTATTGCAAATCAAAGCAGAAAAAAAAATTAAAACATTTCAAAAAAGTCAGACCACTCTTTACTTAGGGGACCATAAAACCTCTCTAATAGTGTCAATCATAACTGAGCAGTGTCAGTTGGGTCAAATTATACAGGTGTACCTAATTAATTGACCTGCGAATGACTTAAATGCAGCACTTTTTGAACATATGCCATTTAAAATAAGTAGGCCAAAAAAAGTCCCCCGATCACCCTTCGCATCCCAAAAAGACAGCGTGCTATGAAATGAAATACGGTGAGGAGGACACAAGGTCTCAGCTAGCTCGCGTCTCTCCAGGGGAGGCAGGAGGCCCAACATTGCAATTCCCAATTCAGGCTGCAGGTGTGGAATAGGAGAGGCCGGGAGATCAACGGGGACTGAGAAGCTCCCACTCTGGGTTTTCACTTGATACACTTTGCACTTTTTAAACATCAAGGGGTTGAGAAACTCAAGTCGTCATGCCGTTCAGATTCTGACCTCTTACTCAACCGACCCCAAATTATCTTGTGAATTATGCGACGTTTGAACGCCAATGCGCATTTTATATTTCTAAACTCCTCCCATTCTGTTTGTTGTTTTACGCACAATTTCATTTGCGTTTGGCTTATTTTGCATGATTCTTCCGGTGTTTTCTGACAAACGCACGACTTTGGCGACAGTACATGCCAGTACATCACAAAAATTTTTTTTAATTTGCTGATGTGCGAGTTGACATATCCACTAAACAAACAACATAACCAAGACTAATTTCATATCATCGAGCCATTAAAAGTTATTTCGTAATTGAATTCAAGCTGCCCTTCTCCCGCGTGCGTCATGAGCTTTCGGTGCTTTTTACATGCATAAGGACAACTCGATATGAAAAGCTGACTGAATTGCACAACCTCATGTGGTCCGAGTTGCCTCTTGGGTGAGATGAGCTCGCGCGCAACAGTTGAGCAGGCCGCCGCCGAGGGACGGCAGGCTGCGAGAGGGCATGCAGCAAACACCTGCTCACATGCAACTTCAAGCTGTCACATACAGTTAAGCTCAGGCGGCTGAGCGCGTCTCCCCAAACGTGCTGCCTCGCTGCAACAAAGGGTCCCCCCCACCTCCCATCCTCAACCCCCCACCACAGTCCGCACACACACACACACAAGCAGACACGCACGGGGGCGCCGTGTGGGCCTCAAGCCACGGGCCGGCCACGCGCAACTTGGCCGATGGGAGGAGGAGCTTGTCAGTGGAGGTTAAAGCCAGAGCCCCTGCAGGGTGACCCTCACTGAAACTGCGCTGCAGCTCTGCAGAGGCACACGGCCACACACCTCTGATTGATGGACAGACGAGTCAAAGTTTGACTGTTGGACGCAAGACAAACTTCGAGAGGACAGGTATGTCTCTTAACGAGTATTTTACCTTATTTTTCTTTCCTTCGCTGCCTGGATGAGTTTCGACCATTTTTGATTTAACCTCTACAACTTATTAGAAAATAAACTAATAACCCAAAATTGTGACATTTGAACAACAGCCAAATAAAAACGTGATGTACCCCAAGTGCTATGAAACAAACGGAAGGGGGACATCATATTTCTGCATTTGGATATTGCGTTTCAATTCATCCAGAGTTTTCTGTGTCTGATCTGGGGTCGTCAGGGTTCCATTTTAATCCCGTGGTCGCTGCTTCATCCGCGGAGCAAATCCTACGATGGCCCAGATTGGAGTCTCAACCTGCCAGTGACTTTATCCTCCCCGGGGGCTTTACCAGTTCAGACATTGACTGGGATTACAACAAAGTCAGGCAAAGAGAGAAGGAATAGGATTGCGTCGATGGGTGGACGAACAGGAATTTCCTTTCGGAGTGCTTTTAAAAAAAACTTTGGGCCAATCAGCAAATGTCAGTGAAGAAGAACTGTCCAGTGCTGAAAGCTAAAATGGAAAAACTACAATCGTTACCAAACACCCAGCGGGAAGCACTCAAGCATTCATTTCCACTTATTTTGTAATCAAGGTCAATGTTTTGGATTGTTATGAGCCATGCAAATTGTGTAAATTATCCCAAGTCGCACACATCTAATTACATTGCAGTTAGGTTGACTTCACTTCACACCAGCCATTAAAAATGTAAATGATGGAAAGTAGCATATTATGAACAGAAAAAAAGAGTAAAGGCAGAAACACAATGAGCAACCACCAGGTTAAAATATAATGAGGCCATGACAGATTCTACTGAGTTTATAAGGATAATGACACCCAGTTTTAGAGGTATCAATAAAAAAAATTTAAAAAAACTGTACAGTTATACGTGTATTTGCTGTATCAGTACTTCGCCTTCTCATCAGTAACCAAAACTTCACTTCAGTCATTTTCTGTTATCGAAATGAATTTCTCACGGGGTGTCTGCAAACTCAGCAATATTCCGTCCAACACCTTCCGTCTCATCAGATTGTGCGATGAAGCGAAGGAAGTATTGCATTACAGCTCACGTTCATGATTGCGTTGTTTGCAGGGACGATGATGATTAAGCCCTACGCGAGACAAGGGGAGGGAGAAGAAGACGTCAGCCCCGTGCAGTGGATGGAGGGTGACATGAGCTCACCCGACGGCGACGCACCTTTGACCGCCAACCAACAGCCCGGAGAGGAGGGCAGCGAGGAGGTCGAGGAATACGAGGAGGAAGGAGACGGAGGCCGGGAGGCCGAATCCAAACAAGGCGGCCCCAAGAGGAAGCGGGTGACAAAGGCCAGGCAGGAGCGCTTCCGCGCCCGGCGCGTCAAGGCCAACGCCAGGGAGCGCTCGCGCATGCACGGCCTGAACGACGCGCTGGAGAACCTGCGCAGCATCATGCCCTGTCACTCCAAAACCCAAAAACTGTCCAAAATCGAGACCCTGCGTCTGGCTCGCAACTACATCTGCGCTCTCTCGGCTGCCCTGGAGGGGGGTCTTTCCATGGAGAGCAGAGCTTTCATGGAGACCCTCTGCAAGGGCCTCTCACAACCCACCACCAACCTGGTCGCCGGGTGTCTGCAGCTGGGGCCGGCGCCCGGCGTGGGCGGGAGGCCCGACGACAGAGTCCGACCGCCCCCCGTGCCGCTCGGCGGCATGGCGAGCTACGCCTCCCCGGGCCTGCCGAGTCCGCCCTACGGCAGCTTTGACTCCGCTCACCTGCTCCACCTGAGGGCCGTGAAAGGAGGGGCGTACGAGAGCCACTCGCCAAACGAGTATAACGCCGGCGGGGTCGGGACGCCCCCTTACGAGGGGCCCCCTACCCCACCCCTGAGCATCAGCAGCAACCTGGTCGGCAAACAGGAGCCGTCACCCCACTACTTGGCCCCGTCGCACTACTCCCCGTCCCCCGCGGACCACGGCCTGTACCCGCCTCACAGCGGCTATGGCGTGCAGGCGTCCTATGACTCCTACCACCCGCCTCACATGACCCCCCGACAGATAACCTCCGTCTACAGAGACTAGCAGAGACTCCTGCAAACGGCAGACTCAAACCATTTGGTCAGATGTGCGGTGCACAATAGAATAGCCGAATAAAGTTAGAAAATACTTGACATGCTGTACGTTGCATATTTCTTTCCAAACTGATGACCAAATGGATCCAAGTGGGAATTTTCATGACGGATCATCTGCAATGTCCTATTCATACGAGCACTTCTATTTTAGCTGTTTTTTGTTTTTTTTTTGGGGTAGCAACAAATGTTCTACATAAATGTATTTTTATTTATTGCCTAATTTAATACACACAGTATTTCATCTGCTTTATGTGTTTTTACGATTGGTTTTGTATTTGTGTGATGTAATCCCTTGACAGTCTTTTCTTTTTGTGCGTGGTTTTCTTTGTTTTGTGTCACCGATTTTGAAAGTCTGGAAATGTTCCGTTTTGTAGCGCTGCGTTGTGAGAGCCTTGGAGAAAACGAGGGACACGATGAAAAAATGTGAAGGAGGAAATGAATGAGTGGTGCATAAGAGAAATGTTACTCTCAGGTTAGCAATGTTTTTTTTAAAAATGGGTGGGATGTTGCTTTTGGACTTGTTTCTTTTGGATACTGACATTAAAAGATGAATGAGCAAAGGGCGTACGAGTTCTGTCGTATGATTTATTTATGATGATATCTTATCTCTTATGTTGACATGTTTGTGAAGCGCTTTGTTACAGCTGCAGAAGTTGTGAAAGCAGTCAGTATATAAATAAAGATGCGTGGTACTGTATCGTCGAGCTTCCTTGTTGATACCCGACTTCATTTCACTTGTTTTTCTTTTTTTTGACAGATTTTGTGGTTTATCCACACTAATCCTGCGGCCATCTTTTAATGAAACCGTCGACGTACAATGTAGGATTGAAAGATAGAAATGTGTGATTATGGCTTAAGTTTCCACTTCCCTTTTCACAAACACCGGGATGGAATAATCCTCCATTGCTAGTTGACACGCACATTGCTTTCTATCTGTCTGTCTGTCTGTCTATCCGGACATCCGTTTGTCCGTCCATTTATCTATCGGTAGATCGGAGCGCGTCCAGTTGAGGCGGTTCATGCTTCACGCTGGTCAGTGTAGAGGCCACCCACTGAGAGGTCACTTAGCCAGGGGTGACAAGGTCAGTGCAGGTCAGAGCTCATTGGTGGGAACGGTCTTAAAAGAATCCTGGTCACCAATGGCACCGTCACACTTTGCCTCTCAAAATCCTCAATAGGTATGACCAAATATGGATATGTCAACATGCTTGGGACTGAGATGTTTGCAAAGCACACCAGCTAAATACATTGTGAGCTGAATATGATGTTGGCAGCTACATTACAGATGATAATCCAGACGAACATCCCAGGCTAGGGAGAAACCTATCGCCTTGTTTTTTTTGTTTTTTTTCCACCAGGGATTAGCATAAGCTTGCATGTGTATTTGCACTATCCTGACCAGGCAAACTAAGTGTGTCGCGCACGATGAATAACAAAGAAACGATCTCTGTGAGAAACACATGTGGCAGACGACATGAAAGATATTTGATTTAAGCATCAATCGAAAGGATCGCTGTTGACCTGACCGTTGGACCCTACGACCTCTGAAACCGCTCTGATTTGAGAAGAGGTTTCTACGGAAGCTGCCGCTCTTTTGAGTTGAGCAACACTGTATGAAGTCAAGCTATCAATCATCCAAGATACACTCACATGACACTTCATTGTTCTACGTCACAGCCTCAGTTACTTCTGTTGACACTTTTTGTATACGAACAGAACAAGGCCAAATGTAAGACCTCAAAACCTTTGCCGGAGACCAAATATGATGCCGCACACTTGTACACCACTGCAATCTACGACCACAATAATAAAGTGTCGATCAAACCTAAACACTTTTATCTTTGTATCCTCTGCTGCACAACAAAACAAGTGTATTGAATCATCAACAATGTTTTTTTTTTTAATTATCATTTTACGCACACATCTTTCTGCAGTCAATCACCCCATTTTCCGTATTGTTTCTCCTCACCAAGTGTATACACTGGAGTGGTCACCAGGTCACATATAGACAACCATTCATTCTCACATACATTTATTAACCAATTAATTAATCTCGAATCAGCCTAATAGGCAGCAAGATAGTAACGTGTTTGGCACATGTGCCTCGCAGTTCTGAAGTTTAGGACTCGAACACCCAATGCGATAATGTGCTAAGTTTTAATGTTCATTTCATATTAAGTGGCTTAAGTGTGCACAGTGCGGTAAAATGGTGAGGATGATTCACGTGGATAATACTCAAAGTGAAGACAAGCACACGAATACAGTGATTCTAATGGTTCCAGAGCATATTAGAGTGCCACGAATGGTCATTAGGTATTCATTTAATTTCACTTAATTGAGCCGAAAATTCTTTATTTACTCGACATGATGTATCTTTGTCTATCTGCTGGTTCCATGCTAGCAACAAATCACGCCAAACGGAACCATTCCATTCTATTCATACGGAAAAATAATAGTTCTGTATTGAACTAAACTGGTTTGTTAGACACACGAGATCACTTTTTTTTCATTATGGATACGTTTTTCGAAATGTTTCTTTGGTGGTGTGTCGTGAGATTTTACTGGTGTGCTCAATAAAGGTGGGTAGCGCATTGACTGTCCGTCCTTTCGTTATGTGGATTCGAGAAAGAGCTGCGAGGTTGTAGGGCCACCAAGTGTTGAACTGGTGACATTACAGATATGAAATCGGTTGTGGATGAAATTGAAACGTTTGGCCACCAGAGGTCAGCATTTAACAATGTAACAACTTCACTGGCCTGTGATCACGTTTCTTCACTGCTGTGCCGGTAATTCGGGAAAAAAAAATCTAATTGGGATGAAGTCACTCTGGTCTCCGTAGTGTGGGTCATACGAGTTAGTACGCATCTGATGAGATCTGCACATGCCAGCAGAGGAAGAGAAGATGGGGGGGAATAGAATTAACCTAATTAGTGCAAACTGGTGGATGGAGTGTGTTTGGATGTGCATAATCAGGCTAATGAAGGTACCTGGGGACTGTGCTCAGTCAAAAGTGTGCATCCAACCAGGGTTCATATCAAACTCTGTGATTATGTGCCGTGAAAGGACATATAGCGAATTAATCAAGGAAATCTGCCTGATTAAATCTTCAAAGCAAAAACTGAGAATCTCCGCCTCATCGGAAAAAAGGAATGTGATGTGTTTTTTTTGTTTTTTTTCCACCAGGGATTAGCATAAGCTTGCGTGTGTATTTGCACTATCCTGACCAGGCAAACTAAGTGTGTCGCGCACGATGAATAACAAAAAAAACGATCTCTGTGAGAAACACATGTGGCAGACGACATGAAAGATATTTGATTTAAGCATCAATCGAAAGGATCGCTGTTGACCTGACCGTTGGACCCTACGACCTCTGAAACCGCTCTGATTTGAGAAGAGGTTTCTACGGAAGCTGCCGCTCTTTTGAGTTGAGCAACACTGTATGAAGTCAAGCTATCAATCATCCAAGATACACTCACATGACACTTCATTGTTCTACGTCACAGCCTCAGTTACTTCTGTTGACACTTTTTGTATACGAACAGAACAAGGCCAAATGTAAGACCTCAAAACCTTTGCCGGAGACCAAATATGATGCCGCACACTTGTACACCACTGCAATCTACGACCACAATAATAAAGTGTCGATCAAACCTAAACACTTTTATCTTTGTATCCTCTGCTGCACAACAAAACAAGTGTATTGAATCATCAACAATGTTTTTTTTTTTAATTATCATTTTACGCACACATCTTTCTGCAGTCAATCACCCCATTTTCCGTATTGTTTCTCCTCACCAAGTGTATACACTGGAGTGGTCACCAGGTCACATATAGACAACCATTCATTCTCACATACATTTATTAACCAATTAATTAATCTCGAATCAGCCTAATAGGCAGCAACATAGTAACGTGTTTGGCACATGTGCCTCGCAGTTCTGAAGTTTAGGACTCGAACACCCAATGCGATAATGTGCTAAGTTTTAATGTTCATTTCATATTAAGTGGCTTAAGTGTGCACAGTGCGGTAAAATGGTGAGGATGATTCACGTGGATAATACTCAAAGTGAAGACAAGCACACGAATACAGTGATTCTAATGGTTCCAGAGCATATTAGAGTGCCACGAATGGTCATTAGGTATTCATTTAATTTCACTTAATTGAGCCGAAAATTCTTTATTTACTCGACATGATGTATCTTTGTCTATCTGCTGGTTCCATGCTAGCAACAAATCACGCCAAACGGAACCATTCCATTCTATTCATACGGAAAAATAATAGTTCTGTATTGAACTAAACTGGTTTGTTAGACACACGAGATCACTTTTTTTTCATTATGGATACGTTTTTCGAAATGTTTCTTTGGTGGTGTGTCGTGAGATTTTACTGGTGTGCTCAATAAAGGTGGGTAGCGCATTGACTGTCCGTCCTTTCGTTATGTGGATTCGAGAAAGAGCTGCGAGGTTGTAGGGCCACCAAGTGTTGAACTGGTGACATTACAGATATGAAATCGGTTGTGGATGAAATTGAAACGTTTGGCCACCAGAGGTCAGCATTTAACAATGTAACAACTTCACTGGCCTGTGATCACGTTTCTTCACTGCTGTGCCGGTAATTCGGGAAAAAAAAATCTAATTGGGATGAAGTCACTCTGGTCTCCGTAGTGTGGGTCATACGAGTTAGTACGCATCTGATGAGATCTGCACATGCCAGCAGAGGAAGAGAAGATGGGGGGGAATAGAATTAACCTAATTAGTGCAAACTGGTGGATGGAGTGTGTTTGGATGTGCATAATCAGGCTAATGAAGGTACCTGGGGACTGTGCTCAGTCAAAAGTGTGCATCCAACCAGGGTTCATATCAAACTCTGTGATTATGTGCCGTGAAAGGACATATAGCGAATTAATCAAGGAAATCTGCCTGATTAAATCTTCAAAGCAAAAACTGAGAATCTCCGCCTCATCGGAAAAAAGGAATGTGATGTGTGCTTTTTATCTTGGAGACGCACGTGGATAATGGAGAAGAAAAGCAGCCCTGCAGGAAAATTACATGAAGAGGAGCCAGAAACAAAAGCAAGTCTGGCACCATTTGAAATAATTGCTGGATTAACTCCTTGATGCTGATAAAACAAAAGACTCATTCCTCATTTCACTTATGAATAAAAATATTGCACTTGGCTTTTGTTGCATTTACAGTATTTAACAGGCAAATTTAATGGGAAGGTGATGAGGAGGGGTGTGATTGGACATAAAATGAAGATTATATATGACAGTACTTCACACAATGCACTCTCAAGGGCCTGAAGTGAGATTCAAACTCAGGACCTTAGTCTCACGCCTCTCCAGTTCATAAGTGGGGTGCCCCCCCAAGGCAATTGCAGGACATTTAGGGACAAAAAAATGTTTTTTTCAGTTCACTTTAAATGTATGTTTTTGGAATTTTAGCAAGGATCATGGTAATTGACACACATGATTTGCTTTCGCATGCCACATGAAATGACGTGGCGCGTCGGATCTGGCCCCGGGGCCTTAACTTTGACACCTGTGATTTAATTAAACAAACATGCACCATGAAAGCAGGCTGTGACTGTGTAGGATGTAAACAATTGGCCTCAAGAAACCATCTCCGGGCATGAAGTGCGATTTCCAACTCAGTCGCAAACAATGTCAAGGGAGCGTCTTGAAAAATGTAGCAGGCTGGCTTGTTTCTCGTGGTCGTTGGTGTGACTTTCGAGCTAGAATGAGCTGTTACACAAGTTCGAAAGGCCCCACACATGGAACCGAATGCACGAGTGTATAAACGCTGATGAGCCATAAATAGATCAGAGAAGAGAATTCGACTTCCTGCACTCCTCGGCCAGATGTGATGCTGAGCCGACTTCTGAAAGTTTTATTGCGGAGGAGAGGAAGAGGAGCTTTTGAGAGAAGAGTGCAGCTCTAGTATCGAAGGTGGGGGGGTGATGGTGGGGGAGGGGGGCATGGATAGAACTGTTTGCATGTAAGAGTATCCCCCTGCTGAAACGTGCTCACTGCTCCACTTTGTCGCCCTTGCCGCTGTCCCCTCGCCTAACCCCTCCGTGGCATGTTGACAGAAGGCGCTTGTGTGTCATGCAAATGAAATAAAAATAAACCAGAGTTGAACAAATAATTGGGTCATTTTGCTCCCATGCAGCCTCTCCCTTCAGTTTTGTAGCTGGAACGCTCGGCCAACGAGGCTATGTTTTATTCAGCGTTTGTTTCCATCTCGGCGGCATCGCACAAAGCGACCTGATCGAGAGACTTTTGATGGGGTGGGTGGGCCAAAGAAGAACCCATCATTCATAGTAGTGATTTCATATTGATTCAAATAAGTCTACTTGCAGCAGAGCCATCCTAGTTCACAAAGAAATTTGCATTCGGGGAAGGTGGGGGAGTCCCACCTGGTGGCACAGTTTTCTTTCTCTCAAATTTCACAATGAATACAGAACTCAACTGCGATACAGAGTATAGACATGATTCATAATCATTCTATCATATATTGTTTTACATGTGTGTATTCACTGCATTTGCTATTGGACCTGTCATGAGTAATAGCTCCAAATATTTTCAAGGGTTTATGGGGACAGTTCAGAAAAAAATAATCGTGACCATTTTTTTAAAAAAAAATTTTATGTTATCACATTGAAAAACGTTGAACCGCAAAAACATGGTGCGATTGTCAAGGAAGAAGCAGATTACAACAAAAAAACAAAAGGTGAGATGAAACTGAAATGTAGCAAGTCGTACTTCCGAGTTGGTCCGTATAATGTGACGACGTCAGTTGTAAGCTTTGGACTTCTTTGACACGCAATTAACTCAATCGAAACATGGTGCGATTGTCAAGGAAGAAGCAGATTACTTCCGAGTTGGTCCGTATAATGTGACGACATCAGTTGTAAGCTTTGGACTTCTTTGACACACAACTAACTCAATCAGTGTGATTTGGAATTGAAAACTAAAACGCTTTAACCATCTTAAGTGAGTGATGCCAAAATCATCAATAAAGATGTATTTGCAGAAACGGAGCCATCCGTGAAAACGACATTCAGCATCACTTTCAAATCATCAATCATGAGATGATAATGAATGTTTTTGAACATACTTCCTAATTACAGCAGTATTTTTCTTTTTAAAAAAAAAAAGCACTTTTTTTTTTTGTCCAGCAGCATTAGGAGGTCAAATGTACTGAAATGATGAAATCTCTTTCAATCAAAAATGCCTTAACAGGGTCACATTATACCATCACATAGGACGCCTTATTTGACAGCATGCGAACGTGCAAATTCCAATTTATTAAACCCACTGAAGTTGTGAGTTTCTTTACAGGGTGTCAGAATAGCCTCCCAGTGCTGCGTTTGGGATATTAAGTGCCTCCCGCCCTCACAAATCTTTTGCTACGTCCTCCCACCTGAAAGTGCAGATCATTTTTGAGGACGCTCCAACGTTTTCTCAAGAGACTCATTTTGTGTCGTTATTGTCACGGGCACATCAATGTCTTGTTCATTAAAGACCTGAGTGGACGTCACTGTTTGCTTTCATAAAGCCCTAAAAGGTCATCAGGGTGTTTCACATATCATCTCATTCATTCAGTGAGAGGTGTGGAGCACTTAAGGGAGTGGAGCTGTCTCCTAAACTGATATTTGATCTTATCAGAATTAGACTGACATTTATTCGACAGTGTGTCATATGTCAGTCTCGGTCCCTTGGCTCCTGCGCGTCCACTCAATAATCCCCTATATGTGCAAAACATCACTTGTAAGCACATGAATGACATTTGATCTGATTTTACACCTGAACTGGTAACGGGGAGGAATGTGGGCACGGTTTCAGTGCTACGGTATCATGTTTGATTTTTTTCGGTGACTGCGCTCGTCTCACAGCGGTCCAAATAAAATTCCTGTGCGTTTGCAGCCGGCACTTCGGCCAATGTGTCTCGCTGCATGACAAACTCAATCGCGAAGAGCGACAGAGATGCTGAGAGCGCTGAGGAATTTTGAGTGCGTCAGCATTTTCAAGTTGGAAACCTACTTGAATATTTAGCCCGTCATGTCTGAGGCAATGCGCCGTGACAGAAGAAAAGCAACATTACGCAGAAGTATAAACAACACTTAATTATTTACCTTGTCAAGACATTGTGGGCAATCGTGTGGGGACAGTTTGGGGAAGGTTTTTTTTTTTCCCCCTGTTCCAGAGCGACGGTGTTCCAGTGCACACTGCAAAATCCAAATGGTGAGTTTGGAGCACAAATACCAGAGAGAACAAGAATCTATGCTTGTGTGGGCTTTCGCCACTTTCCTTTCGCATCCCAAATGATACGTGAATTGATGCCTCGAAATTGTCAAAAGGTGAGTATCCGACTTTGGTCTCTTGTATAGGATGCGTGAGGACAAGCAAAAAATAGAAAATGGAGGGATGGTTCACATGCAGTTGTTTCTGAGAGCGACTTCATTTTTGCATTCCACGGTGGAATCAAATTCAAGCAACTGTGAACTGGAATTCTGGGGCAGGATGATTAGACGAGATCAAACAAGTCCTCAATTTCTGACACACCACTATTATTCTGAACACCACCGTACATTCATTCATTCCGCCGGAAAAGGATGTTTGAATTGATTTCAGTTTCAAATTTGGGAGCCTCATTGTGGAATGCGGGATAGAGCTCGTCTAATAATCCCGACCACCATCTGCGCAATTCTTCCTTTGATCACCTTAAGATGAACTGAGAGGCAGGAAAGGCCGGATGCCCCAATTATTCACTAGAAGAAGAACATACGATAGGAATACTGGAACTTTGATGAAACTGCCGACTTATGTGCAGGAATCAGGACATCAGCCTGGTCTGACCCCTGACCAGTGAAGGAATTTGTGGCGAGAGGAGGGAGGAGAGTGAAACAGGAGGGTGGAGAGTGTAAGCTAAAAAACAGAAAAGCAGAAAAACGTGTTGACAGCCGACAGGTGCGGGGCACAGTGTGAGCACGGATTAGCTAACCGTGTTACCACTGTTCAACCCGTATCTCACTGAGTGGCGCAGGTTTTTAAAAAAAAAAAATTTCGTTGAGGGTTCATTCGAGGTCGCAATTGGTTGCAAAAGGCAGGAAATTTTGAACATGAAAGAAAAAAATGAAAGAGAAAAACTGTTTCCGTTAAAACTGTTGGCGAATTTCTGGAGAACGTCTTCGGCACCCGATGTGACCTTTTTCCAATAAGAGAAAGATTTTCTTACCCATTCCTTCATTTAAAATAAATGACTAATTTGAACCGGACAGGTTGCAAGTGGAGGTTAAGTGTGCTGTAATTTTGTATCCTTCGTGTATTTTGACCGAAGAATGGCTTATTAAGACACCCATGAATGTTTTTTTGACTGCATAATAAGTCTCCTTAATTACAAGAGCTGTAACGAACATTCTGCCATCACAAAGATAATGATTGGTAGTTATTAACCTTTGTGCGGGTGTGTTTCTCGTTGCTTTGTCATTCGTTCTGGCGACAGCTGCGATGCCTCTGAGCTGCAGTAAACAGCTGTTCTATTCTACCTGGACTGGCCTCTCACTCCGCCACCAAAGGACAAACAAGCTGTTAGTCACCTCACATGCGTCATATACACTACTCAAAACACATGGCCGGTGTGAATCAAATGTTGCCACGGGGAGCAGGATTTTGCTTCCCGAAACTTTTCTTCCTTAATGTGAAAGAGGCGGCATAAACGGAGTCTTAAATATCGATCCATCCGTTTTCTATAATCACTATAGGGTCGCAATGGGGGCGGAGCTTATCCGAGCTGACTTTGGGCTAGAGGTGGGATACACCCGTGACTGGTTGCCAGCTAATCTCAGAAGGGGTGTTAAATGGTGTGCTCATATTGTATCTGCCTTTGACCTAAAGGTGTTGACCAACACATTTGTAGGCGGATGACAACACCGGTGGGCCTCCTGAGGACTTGCCGCTAACGGTCGCAGCTAAAATTAGAATACGACAAGTGTGACCTGCTGTCTCTGAGATGTGGCGCGCGCACACGCGCACGCACACATGTGCGGAATACCCTTCGCTCAAACCAATTGGTCATTCAACCATTACATGTACTGTACATATTTGATAACTTTTCCTGAGTCTTTGTGAGTAAGAAGAGCCTAACCTCACATTTATGTTCTGGATTCATGGAAATGATTTAGTGTAACAACTTCAAGTCCACATCCTATAATTTGAACCTGGTATCAGTTTATTTTGCAAGCGAGTGGCATTAGAAGTAATGACTAAATGAAGTATAATAATACAAGTAGGAACAAACCCTAAGCAAAAAAAGCAATGTTTACAATCGTGAATAATGAAGGATTTTTTTTTGGGGGGGGGGTCATTGTGCTTTTTAAATCTGATTTGAATAAATGGTCTGTCAATCGTAGCATAAAATATGGTGTCGAAAATGGTGCAGTTGGCCATTGGTGAGAAGTGATCACTCTGAATGGCTGTTAGCTAGCGAAACAGTGCATGAAATAGAAGTAGACTGCGCACAAAAGCAAAGGAACAGCAAATGAAATGTGATTAATTGTCAGGTAAATGAAGCTCATCCAAATTATGCTTTTTTTTTCTTTAGACTTGATCCCGTTTATATTGTGAATATGTTGGGCAAGGTTTGGGATATGTGTGCATTTTTTTTCACGAAGCCCCGTCTGTGGATGTTATGTCACACAATGACTTCGTAGTTACAGAGTGGGTTAACAGCGTGCGCATGCTCTTGACTGGTCTTTGAAGCGCATGATGAATTAATCAAATTATTGTCATCAAGAAACTAACCCAAGTGGGTCATTGTAAAACAAAAAAAATTTCTATCATATAATGGAAATGTTTGGTCTGGCCCTCAAGGGGTAAGTATAAAACTAAATATGTGATCCTTGTCATAAAGTTGCCTGATGTCGATGAACAAATTACACACACACACACACACACGTACACATTGGATAACATGTCACCCGAGTCTCCAGGTCTGGTTTCAGTTTACTTTGGTAACATCCATTAAAGTCGTGCCATGACTGCCCCTGCCCCTGCCCCCACCCTCAGACAGCACACATTAGCACCTGGCCCATTGGTTCCAACAATACATCTACCTGCATTATTAAGCCCCGAGTCCACTAATGGGGAAACCTTATCTCCCATGTGCGCGCGCGCACACACACACACACACACACACACACACACACACACACACACACACACACACACACACACACACACGCAGACAGACCATGTGAATTCTATCAGATGAAACATGAAGTACTGAGTTAGGAGGTCATGTGGCCTCGACTTCCGCCTGCTTTTTGGGACCCCCATCAGCAGTGTCAAAACAGCCGTCGGCGTGTATCCTCAGCCCACTCTTTCAAATCCCCAGTCAGTGCGCATTAAACTCAATTTCTCCTCCACTCCCTCAAACGTTCCATCCATTCTCGCGGGCTGTCAGTCTCTCGTCACACCTCTGCCTCTGCTCTCCAGCTTTATTTTTTCGATGCGTTACGGAAAAAAAAACACATCACAGGCGGGCGGGAGCAAATGCACACAGCGGAATATGGTGGGGTGCGAGAACAAACGGCTGGTAAAAAGGAAGGAGAGCGACAAAACCGCTGCCTCCTGATTCAAACACCCCAAGAAAACACACCGCATGGACCGCTCTGATTGGCCGAGGCTGTAGCCAATCACGGCTCGGGAGTGCAAGGTGCCTTTAGGTTATACCCAAACCCCAAAAATCACAGAGAGAGAGAAAGAGAGAGAGAGAGAGAGAGAGAGAGAGAGTAGAGTAGTGCAGAGGATCCTCCGGTGAAGCTTCACCTCAGCTCTATTCGCTGTTTGTTCCTGCCGCTGAACTGAGCGTCGAGCAGCGACTACATTAGCGGCTGACATGCAGTAGAATCTCAAGCGCGTGTTGCAGCAGGACCGGCGTGCTTCTCCTCCGGCTACGACGTGAACTCGAGATCACAGCCTTGCAAAAAGCAGCAGGAGAGGAGCGACGACAGCTGGAGGCAAAAGTAAAGCTTGTCATGTCGGAGGCTTCTTACGCATTGATGCTGAGTTTTGAGAGAGGCGCGCTTGAGCTTTAGCACACTTGAGAGGAGACGAGAAGGACGACATTGTGGACAAGAAGAAGTTCCCCGTGGAAGGCTTGAGGATGATCTTAGGTGAGTCTCACGTTGATGTTATGGCGCAAACTTTTTGTGTGCATTGTGAATACAAGTTCGATGAAGGTCGTCACTCAGTCAAAGAAAAGTAAACAAAGAAAAGGTTGCTTTTTTTTTTCCTTTGTAACTGGTGCATTTTATATGATTTGACATATTCAGCGATACTGAGATTTTGTTGACAGGTCACCGAGGTTGCGTAAAGGTTGGAGATGACGCACATTTTCACAATGTTACATTTCATTTGACAGATGAAATGATCATTTACCTCCGTTTGGTGCTTTCCATAATTCCATAGAAAAAAAAATGTAGAGATATTTTTACACATATATTCAGCAGTTTAAGTCTCCTTGGCAAGAAGACATTTCTTTTTAAACATATGGTGTTTATATAGGTCAGACTTTTTTTTTAAAGACGAATTTATGTCAGATTCATTGTTAATTCGGAAAGACAGCCCAGGATGACAAGGCCAGAATAATGTCAAATTTTTCACCTTAAAAAAAAAAAAAAAATCTAATTGAAGGGACGAGATTAGATTCAAAATAAATACCGTTTTTTTTTTTTTATATTTATGTTAACATTATTCAAAAGTGGGACGACTCTGACATTCCTGAATAATATTCCTCTGTAAAATTCAGTTTTAGCACCATAGGATATTTAGCGCCTTTTTTTTTTTTTTTAAACAGAGCCAACCACCTTGCAGCGCCATTTTTCTACAGTAGCCCTGAATGCACAAATGCAGACGGTGTTTTGTTGTCAATCAAACAGTGCTTTTGTCAACATTTGAACCATGGGATAGGATCAAGTGCTCAGTCAGTTGCATTGCTGATGCGATCATGCAACGACAATGTTGCACTATAACAACGCTTGAAGGTCAGCTCCTCTCCTCGCTCAAAAAAGGGAGAGGTGAGAGAACAATATACAATTTCACCATGAGGGCGCCTTCCCCCCCCTTCCCCTCAAATGTGCCCGACTGACAAACATTTTTTCACACCTCTTTGGCCGTGCTCCATTCTGAATGTTGTGTTTTATTCAAAGGAACACCACACGACGCAGGTGCAAATGCCAAAATTCACATCTCTAATTGTTTTGTACCGTGCAGATTAATTGCAGCATGCAAGAAGGTGCATTCATTTCAAGTTTAAGAGTGTACGTACACCTTTGTGTCGTTTTGGCTCATTTGCAGATGCCTCGACAATTAATTGACGAAGTGCAATGACAGCGTTGGCCTGTTGTAGCTTCTGTGACTGAATATTTGATTCGAATCTATTTTAGCTTTCACGCTCAAACCCCCTGAGCCAGAACAAGCATAATCAGATTTTAACAGGCACATGCTCTAAGTCTCGAAAAACACGCTCACATGTCATTATCAGTCACAATCACAATCAACATATTTTCTCCGCTCAGCCACCATTTGAACACCGGAGAGCAAAGATTCACACATTCTAAACATGTGCTAAATATGACTCATCTCCCCCCGGTGCAGAGCAGCGTTCGGTGACTCTTACGTGATATTTATTTAATTTTTGACAATGAATATTTCACATCTAGAGGTTTGAGGCTTTTACTTATTCAAGATAAAGGACCAACGCTTTTTTTTTCCTCTCACACAGACCTTCCTTACTACTATAGTAGTGTGTGTGCATGTTGAGGATGGAAAGGGGGGTATGTCCTGCAAATTATCAACGCCCTCTAAAAGAATCACAGGGTTATGTTGCCTTAGATAAATAACATGACCTTTAAATCAAGGCAACTCATCGAAGGATAACCGCCATTGACATTTGAAATGTATGCTTGACAAACTGACACACACAAGACTGACTGAGTCCAGCATCATGAGCCAAAACGTCAAATTTGATTGGATTGGAAAATTTAGCTTCACATAAGTAGCACATTTCGTAAAGCAACAAATAAGGTGTCCTTAAAATAACAGCTGTGATATCAATGTGCCAGCACACTGGCTTGTATTAAGAAGAATATCATCTCCATCATTGCCTTGGCAAACTCGAAATAGTTACTTCAGTGGACCATGATATTTGTGGACCAGCCTGGATACGGCATTGCGTTAGCACTAATGTCAATGCTAACGTTATTGTTCACAGTTTTATGCATTGTTTGTTCAGCTGCGTGATAATACACTAAAACACTGTATAGACAAAGATGATAACAAACAGGAGAGTAAATGAATAAGCGCAGCATGAGAGGCCAACAGTGTCGAGCATTGTCAGGAACATTATTAATACTGTGTTGTATTTGTGTACATTTAAAACATTTTTACAGAAGTAATCATGGTGCTTTCAGCTTGAGGTGTTGATTTGCTGCTTGATATTCGTTTTGGAGCTTTTTATGATGTTGAATTAAAAGGCAGTGAGCAGGGGCATACTGGTCATCGGGAGTTTCGTGACACTGTGTTGATTTTCCCGAATGGCCGGTCTAAGTCTGCGTGATGGCCGCCCCGATCGCTGATTGACTTTCGTAGTGTGATGTCCATCATACAAACCCCCCTCTCTCCTGTCATCTACTACATTAAGGCGCGTGGCAGCAGCCATCCACTAGTGCGGTGAGCGCCGTACAATACAGTGTCAATGTAATTAAGTAGGGGATTTTTATTTTATTTTTTTGCTTTAATTAAGTACAGATTGAACATTATTTCAGGACAAAGTTATACTGTTATCATCGGAAGCAACAGGTTGCGAGGGCAATAAACGACTGCCCAAAAACAATCTGGAAAATGAGATAACTCAGCTGTTACGCTGCGACACACTGCCGGGAACAACATTATTGAGTCAGTTGAACTCTTCTTCATGTGTATACTGTCTTTATTATACTGCCCCCTGGCGGCCAACATGTGCACATAGGATATAGCACAAGGGCTGGAACAGGTTAATAGCATTTCACTTGTCTGACCTAACTGTTGAGGTGTTACTTAAAACATTGCCACTAGAGCTAATAAAGATATTAGCATGGTAAAATTCTGTTATCGTTGGCCGATATATATTGTCAGAAAAGTTACTGGGGGGTTTTTTTGTCACAAAAATAAGCCAGTTGATATTTCTTGAACCGGTCAAAAAGTCTGCGAAGGCACAGACAAAGACTTTAGCTGAGCCAAATGTCTGGTGACCAGATATATAATAAGAAGGGCTTGGACACAAAGGCAGAAATGTGTAGATCTGTCATTTACTGGTTTCAAGGTTGCCAAATAAGGCCTGAGGGCTGCAAGCCTGGCGCCGACCCGTCATTATCTTTGTGTGTTGCTTCAAGACCACGCTATGGCATCAAACCACACGGGCTCTCAAAATATAACCCGTAATTATTGCTCCCCTAGAAAATGAGACGCTACTTCTATAGTGTCGGTCACCTGAACATCCATCCTTTGTCTTCTCCCTTTTGAAAAAAAAAAGCCAGTGGGGGATGCACCTGCTGGCTTCATTATTATCAAGATATGTTGACTCTTGCATGTGTTTTTTTTTTTCCCTCGGGTTCCTTGCACGCTCAGGTTGCACAGTCCTGGGTCAGTGAGTGCCCTATTAGTCGAGTTACTGCAGGTGTGTAAATGCTCAAATAAAAGGAGAGTAATAATGTGGAGTGGCAAGGCTGCATGTTGTGTTGACACAGTGGATTTCTTCATGACCTTCACTTCCCTCGGTGTGGTTTCATGCCATATGCTCCTCCGTTGGCCTCAAAACTGCGCACAACAGTGACCTCAGTATAATGAAAAGAGACTCTGCAACCAGCTTTGGGATGTTCCAACATCTCCCTAAACGACTGAAGCTAGAGAGGAGTTAACAAGATTCCTTGAATCGAGTTGCGATGTGATCGTATCTTCTCTGATCATGCTTTGTGGTGCCTCACATTGATCTGTCTTATGAAAAGAGCGGTTATATGAAGAAACGTGTGAAGTAAGGGTTTTGTGGATGTATGTAGCGTTTACAGTTGAGTATGTCGCAGGGGCACTTCTTCATTGGTTGAGTTGCTTCTTCTTGTGGTATCGAGGCGGCTGCGCGCTGCCGACAATACACAAGATGCCTGCGTTGTGGTTTGTGTTCGGATTTATAGTTTTTTTCTTTTATATCCAACATTTTATCGACGGCATTTTCTATTGATATCGATCAAGTGTCTATCGTGACACATACTGATATTGAATTGTCGACCGGCGCTACTACAAGATGTCAGCAAAGTGCTGCTTTTCAAATGAACATGGCTTAGGTCACATAATTAATTAATAAATAAATAAATAAAACGGAATAGGTAAGTTTTGGGGCCAATAACAGAGGATAAGTTCCAAGAAAAATCTGCAGATGCTTTCTGAACTTATGAACTTTCACACAACCTCCATCATGGCAGGTTCGTGTGAATTTTAAAGGCATTTTGGTTTTTTTTTCATGTACTGGACTAATGTGTTTGTGTCGTTTTATTCGCGTAAATGCTCCGAGTATCGAATATCATTGCTACAGATCTCAGGATGTTTTATGGCTAAAATGAGACAAGACATATCCATCCTGTGAGGCGAGATGCAAAATAAACCCCAAATTTCTCATGCCTATGTGACATTTTGCATGTGACAGCCAAAAGTTAAGCCTCGGAGGCAGGTATAGCTGCATGTGTGGAGACTGCTTGATGAAAACCGTTAACCAGTGCGTGTCGCAATCTGCTACGACCGCCAATGATGTTCCTCCTGTACATTAACCTGCAGGTTACACAGCTCTTTACATCCTCCGTTCACCTTGGACTCACCTTAAAACATGCGGCTTCCCCCGCCCCCCTCCCCAACCTCGGATGCCTTCCCTCGCTTCCCCCTTCTTATTCCTGTGCTTTTTCTTTTTTTTTTCCTTCACTCGTGCTCGATCGACTCCATCCCCCTCAGCTGCTATTATTCCTCCCAAGCTCATCTCTTTGCTAATCAGTGGATGCTTTCCTCTATCGTAATCCGGCAAATGTTGAGATGGCATACTCGTGCGCCGATAACATGTTTGTCTGCGGAGATTTTGACTCAAGCAATTTGACAGCGCGCTTACGTACTCATCATAATGCGTGTGAGTGGTGAAAATAATATCAAGCGGTTGTTCGTTGCAAAAAAAACTGTGAGAAGTCAGAGAAGTGAACTGCGGGAAGACGAGCCGACGCACACACGGTCACTCTTCCAGTGAAAGGACTTATGGGAGTTG
>NW_017805625.1:5721469-5727159 GCF_001891065.2 Hippocampus comes | reverse complement strand
CCTTAAAAAAAAAAAAAAAATCTAATTGAAGGGACGAGATTAGATTCAAAATAAATACCGTTTTTTTTTTTTTATATTTATGTTAACATTATTCAAAAGTGGGACGACTCTGACATTCCTGAATAATATTCCTCTGTAAAATTCAGTTTTAGCACCATAGGATATTTAGCGCCTTTTTTTTTTTTTTAAACAGAGCCAACCACCTTGCAGCGCCATTTTTCTACAGTAGCCCTGAATGCACAAATGCAGACGGTGTTTTGTTGTCAATCAAACAGTGCTTTTGTCAACATTTGAACCATGGGATAGGATCAAGTGCTCAGTCAGTTGCATTGCTGATGCGATCATGCAACGACAATGTTGCACTATAACAACGCTTGAAGGTCAGCTCCTCTCCTCGCTCAAAAAAGGGAGAGGTGAGAGAACAATATACAATTTCACCATGAGGGCGCCTTCCCCCCCCTTCCCCTCAAATGTGCCCGACTGACAAACATTTTTTCACACCTCTTTGGCCGTGCTCCATTCTGAATGTTGTGTTTTATTCAAAGGAACACCACACGACGCAGGTGCAAATGCCAAAATTCACATCTCTAATTGTTTTGTACCGTGCAGATTAATTGCAGCATGCAAGAAGGTGCATTCATTTCAAGTTTAAGAGTGTACGTACACCTTTGTGTCGTTTTGGCTCATTTGCAGATGCCTCGACAATTAATTGACGAAGTGCAATGACAGCGTTGGCCTGTTGTAGCTTCTGTGACTGAATATTTGATTCGAATCTATTTTAGCTTTCACGCTCAAACCCCCTGAGCCAGAACAAGCATAATCAGATTTTAACAGGCACATGCTCTAAGTCTCGAAAAACACGCTCACATGTCATTATCAGTCACAATCACAATCAACATATTTTCTCCGCTCAGCCACCATTTGAACACCGGAGAGCAAAGATTCACACATTCTAAACATGTGCTAAATATGACTCATCTCCCCCCGGTGCAGAGCAGCGTTCGGTGACTCTTACGTGATATTTATTTAATTTTTGACAATGAATATTTCACATCTAGAGGTTTGAGGCTTTTACTTATTCAAGATAAAGGACCAACGCTTTTTTTTTCCTCTCACACAGACCTTCCTTACTACTATAGTAGTGTGTGTGCATGTTGAGGATGGAAAGGGGGGTATGTCCTGCAAATTATCAACGCCCTCTAAAAGAATCACAGGGTTATGTTGCCTTAGATAAATAACATGACCTTTAAATCAAGGCAACTCATCGAAGGATAACCGCCATTGACATTTGAAATGTATGCTTGACAAACTGACACACACAAGACTGACTGAGTCCAGCATCATGAGCCAAAACGTCAAATTTGATTGGATTGGAAAATTTAGCTTCACATAAGTAGCACATTTCGTAAAGCAACAAATAAGGTGTCCTTAAAATAACAGCTGTGATATCAATGTGCCAGCACACTGGCTTGTATTAAGAAGAATATCATCTCCATCATTGCCTTGGCAAACTCGAAATAGTTACTTCAGTGGACCATGATATTTGTGGACCAGCCTGGATACGGCATTGCGTTAGCACTAATGTCAATGCTAACGTTATTGTTCACAGTTTTATGCATTGTTTGTTCAGCTGCGTGATAATACACTAAAACACTGTATAGACAAAGATGATAACAAACAGGAGAGTAAATGAATAAGCGCAGCATGAGAGGCCAACAGTGTCGAGCATTGTCAGGAACATTATTAATACTGTGTTGTATTTGTGTACATTTAAAACATTTTTACAGAAGTAATCATGGTGCTTTCAGCTTGAGGTGTTGATTTGCTGCTTGATATTCGTTTTGGAGCTTTTTATGATGTTGAATTAAAAGGCAGTGAGCAGGGGCATACTGGTCATCGGGAGTTTCGTGACACTGTGTTGATTTTCCCGAATGGCCGGTCTAAGTCTGCGTGATGGCCGCCCCGATCGCTGATTGACTTTCGTAGTGTGATGTCCATCATACAAACCCCCCTCTCTCCTGTCATCTACTACATTAAGGCGCGTGGCAGCAGCCATCCACTAGTGCGGTGAGCGCCGTACAATACAGTGTCAATGTAATTAAGTAGTTTTTTTTTTTGTTTGTTTTTGTTTTACTGTAAGTAAAGATTGAACATTATTTCAGGACAAAGTTATACTGTTATCATCGGAAGCAACAGGTTGCGAGGGCAATAAACGACTGCCCAAAAACAATCTGGAAAATGAGATAACTCAGCTGTTACGCTGCGACACACTGCCGGGAACAACTTCAAAATAAGAGTACATAGGCATTGATGTCCTTATATCACTTGGTAACTAAGGCCTGACAGTGGACACGTAAATAAGCGGGTGATTATTGAGTCAGTTGAACTCTTCTTCATGTGTATCACTGTCTATATTATATTGCCCCCTGGCGGCCAAGGTGTACACATCAGATATAGCACAAGGGCTGGAACAGATTAATAGCATTTCACTTGTATGAACTAACTGTTGAGGTGTTACTGAAAACATTGCCCGTAGAGCTAATAAAGATATTAGAATGGTAAAATTCTATTGTAGGCCGATATATATTGTCAGAAAAGTTACTGGGGTTTTTGTTGTCGCAAAAATAAGCCAGTTGATATTTCTTGAACCGGTTAAAAAGTCTGCGAAGGCACAGACAAAGACTTTAGCTGAGCCAAATGTCTGGTGACCAGATATATAATAAGAAGGGCTTGGATACAAAGGCAGAAATGTGTAGATCTGTCATTTACTGGTTTCAAGGTTGCCAAATAAGGCCTGAGGGCTGCAAGCCTGGCGCCGACCCGTCATTATCTTTGTGTGTTGCTTCAAGACCACGCTATGGCATCAAACCACACAGGCTCTCAAAATATAACCCGTAATTATTGCTCCCCTAGAAAATGAGACGCTACTTCTATAGTGTCGGTCACCTGAACATCCATCCTTTGTCTTCTCCCTTTTGAAAAAAAAAAGCCAGCGGGGGATGCACCTGCTGGCTTCATTATTATCAAGATATGTTGACTCTTGCATGTGTTTTTTTTTTCCCTCGGGTTCCTTGCACGCTCAGGTTGCACAGTCCTGGGTCAGTGAGTGCCCTATTAGTCGAGTTACTGCAGGTGTGTAAATGCTCAAATAAAAGGAGAGTAATAATGTGGAGTGGCAAGGCTGCATGTTGTGTTGACACAGTGGATTTCTTCATGACCTTCACTTCCCTCGGTGTGGTTTCATGCCATATGCTCCTCCGTTGGCCTCAAAACTGCGCACAACAGTGACCTCAGTATAATGAAAAGAGACTCTGCAACCAGCTTTGGGATGTTCCAACATCTCCCTAAACGACTGAAGCTAGAGAGGAGTTAACAAGATTCCTTGAATCGAGTTGCGATGTGATCGTATCTTCTCTGATCATGCTTTGTGGTGCCTCACATTGATCTGTCTTATGAAAAGAGCGGTTATATGAAGAAACGTGTGAAGTAAGGGTTTTGTGGATGTATGTAGCGTTTACAGTTGAGTATGTCGCAGGGGCACTTCTTCATTGGTTGAGTTGCTTCTTCTTGTGGTATCGAGGCGGCTGCGCGCTGCCGACAATACACAAGATGCCTGCGTTGTGGTTTGTGTTCGGATTTATAGTTTTTTTCTTTTATATCCAACATTTTATCGACGGCATTTTCTATTGATATCGATCAAGTGTCTATCGTGACACATACTGATATTGAATTGTCGACCGGCGCTACTACAAGATGTCAGCAAAGTGCTGCTTTTCAAATGAACATGGCTTAGGTCACATAATTAATTAATAAATAAATAAATAAAACGGAATAGGTAAGTTTTGGGGCCAATAACAGAGGATAAGTTCCAAGAAAAATCTGCAGATGCTTTCTGAACTTATGAACTCAAGTGTCTATCGTGACACATACTGATATTGAATTATCGACCGGCGCTACTACAAGATGTCAGCAAAGCGCTGCTTTTCAATTGAACATGGCTCTTTCACACAACCTCCATCATGGCAGGTTCGTGTGAATTTTAAAGGCATTTTGGTTTTTTTTTCATGTACTGGACTAATGTGTTTGTGTCGTTTTATTCGCGTAAATGCTCCGAGTATCGAATATCCACACACACACACACACAAAATAAATAAATAAATAAATAAATACATTAAAAAAAAAACGGAATAGGTAAGTTTTGGGGCCAATAACAGAGGATAGGTTCCAAGAAAAATCTGCAGATGCTTTCTGAACTTGTGAAGTCTGCGCAGTTTCACACAACCTCCATCATGGCAGGTTCGTGTGAATTTTAAAGGTATTTTGTTTTTTTTCCATGTACTGGACTAATGTGCTGGTTTGAGTCATTTTATTCGCGTAAATGCTCCGAGTATCGAATATAATTGCTACAGATCTCAGGATGTTTTATGGCTAAAATGAGACAAGACATATCCATCCTGTGAGGCGAGATGCAAAATAAACCCCAAATTTCTCATGCCTATGTGACATTTTGCATGTGACAGCCAAAAGTTAAGCCTCGGAGGCAGGTATAGCTGCATGTGTGGAGACTGCTTGATGAAAACCGTTAACCAGTGCGTGTCGCAATCTGCTACGACCGCCAATGATGTTCCTCCTGTACATTAACCTGCAGGTTACACAGCTCTTTACATCCTCCGTTCACCTTGGACTCACCTTAAAACATGCGGCTTCCCCCGCCCCCCTCCCCAACCTCGGATGCCTTCCCTCGCTTCCCCCTTCTTATTCCTGTGCTTTTTCTTTTTTTTTTTTTCCTTCACTCGTGCTCGATCGACTCCATCCCCCTCAGCTGCTATTATTCCTCCCAAGCTCATCTCTTTGCTAATCAGTGGATGCTTTCCTCTATCGTAATCCGGCAAATGTTGAGATGGCATACTCGTGCGCCGATAACATGTTTGTCTGCGGAGATTTTGACTCAAGCAATTTGACAGCGCGCTTACGTACTCATCATAATGCGTGTGAGTGGTGAAAATAATATCAAGCGGTTGTTCGTTGCAAAAAAAACTGTGAGAAGTCAGAGAAGTGAACTGCGGGAAGACGAGCCGACGCACACACGGTCACTCTTCCAGTGAAAGGACTTATGGGAGTTGTGTGGCAGGCAGCATTTAAGCCTCGCCACTGGGGCGCACAGCATCTATCATTAAAACGAAGTGCAAACCTAAATCAAGCAGCTCTCTCTAGATCTCTCACACACACACACACACACACACACACACACACACACACACACACACACTGACGTGACATTCATCAGGACCGAGCCCAGAAGAACACCGCAGTGTTCTGTGTGCTTCGTCGCTTGTCCCTAGCTTAGGTTGAAATAACCGCGTATGACTTTGGGGGTAAGCTGAGCTGCAGTAAATTGGATTTCATGCTGAGTCCATAGTAGCAGCAGAGTCACCCTGCGGACGCAAAACAAAACTCGCAGTGTTTCTTTACAGGTTACACGCCTAAGATGGACAACATTACGAGCGCTAACACCGGAGCCCTTTGAATTATTTTACAGAGAAGTGATGATCAAATTAAATTTCTGCCAGCGAGGGAGCTAAAAGATGCTCGTAAATGACCATCTGCACTTTACGGTGTCATTTACCACCGAATCAACTTGAGGATGTGTGACGCCGCCACATAAACTCTAGGGCGGGGGGGGGGGAGGG
>NW_017805625.1:5696614-5720837 GCF_001891065.2 Hippocampus comes | reverse complement strand
GGGGGGGGGGGGGGGGGGGGGGGGGGGGAATAAACATAAGCAGAGTGGGTCAAGACAGAGCTGCAGGCTCCACATTGGAGGCTCTGTACACCAGCGTTGTCAGGGGAGGCGGTGGGAGCCTTTGAGAGGTATCTGCGCACAGCAGCCCATTTACATGCAGATGTGAGTCGCCTGGCATTTTGTGCCGAGCCGACAAGGAAAGGTGGCTGTATTTCTTTTCTTTTTTTTTTCTTCCAAATTCATTTTGGCAGCCAGACTTGCAGCCCACCTCTCAACGGTCCCTCCCACTCCCCCGCCTTGGTCCCAAACAGCGATGCAGTCAGGCAGGGAATACTGAAAGGCTGCATCGTCGTCACTGACATTGACATTACCTCTGTGATCATTAAAGCTAAATTGGCCAAATGAATTGCCAATTTCAGAGCCCTTAGGCCCAGCACGTTGGCGTGCACGTGTTTGCGTGTGCGCGCCTTGCTTTGTGGTGATAAGCTGCTGGCCCGTGGATGTCATTTTTTTCCCCCCCCCACCCCTTTATTCCACCTCGCCTTGCGTCTGCATCTCTTCATTTCAGGCTGCCTCTCGCAATTCTACACAAAAATTCAATAAGCTATTACATGGGCATTGATCTTTTTCACAGCCAAACATTTGCATGAAAAAAAAAAAAGCAGTGGTGATGAAGGGCCGGGAGAGGCGGGCTGTTTCCTTTTTTTGAGTGAAGGGCCAATAGATGGTGTGGTCTGGATTTATAGAATTTGACAGCACTTTAACTCTCCTCCGAATGTGTACAATCAATGCCGGTCGTCCGACGTGGTCGCTGGTGAAGAGGTGGCGCATTCACTTATCTGATGTCATTGTAAATCACTTAGGAAGGGCATGTTGGAACAGAAGCTGCACGAGAGATGATAGGGAACGTGACATGAGAAAGGCAGCGTGATAACTTGAAATTCGCGACTCTATTGGGGCATGCTGCAACGTTAATGACGGTACAGCAGAAATGATTTGACTTTTAAACTGTAATGTGGCGTAAAATGAGCAGCGGGCGCACGCTTGGCTAAGCAAAGAGGAAATATTGCACCTCCCGACTAAATCCATACTGCTCGAGATGCCGTCCTTTCCTTTATTTGCATTGTTAAGCAAGCGTTTATTTACATCACGGAAGGTTTCCGGCCTGCTTTGATTTGTTTGAAATCGAAGAAGTAGATTGCAGGCAAGCAGAATATTAAGTTAACCTTGAATTTTGAGCCTGATCTTTCGTTTTTGCTGATGTGGCTCTGGGAACATTCAGTATCATTTCTATGAATTATAGATTATCTGACAAAATTAGTAACTTACTCTTATCAAGTACGGACACAAATATATTTTAGGATAGATACTTGCAGTCGATGGTTCGAGACCATTTAAAATGAGCACGAGGCACGGATCCAATACGAGGGCTGTATCAAAAATTCTCCAAATCAAAATGAGGATAATGACGTCATCCAAGCTGTTTATGATTTTGAGTGGTTGAGCAACTTACCGGCCAGTACACACAACATCATCCATTTTGCTATATATCATCAAAGCGAAGTGCCAGGAAATGTTCACATTGTTTATAAAGAAGTGGCATTACTGTATATGTCAAATATAACCATTCCAAACCATTTATTCTATTCATTAGAAGGCCCAGTGTTTTCCACTTCTGCTCCATGCCCCCCTCCCTCTTCCAGAACTTGCAAATTCCACTCAAGATACTCTTTGTCTCCATTGAATTACTAATTGTGCATGCTCAGTCCCGGGCGAGTTTGATTCTCAACGGCTCTCCACAATCATCCTGTTTTGTCTTTTCAAGAAACATTTTTATTTATTTATTTGCCATGAAAATGATTTTTATAATGGCCAGTCATTTTACGAAGGGCATACTTGCATACTGCCAATCCTAAAATTTTAGAGGACAGAGGAACAAAATTAGCACCCCACACATTTCAATTTCAGTTTAGAAAAACAACAAACTGTATCATTTGAAAAAGACCATTTTTATTTCACACAAAGATAAGCACAAAAAAAAGGACAAATGCACCAAGCGGGACAAATGTTTCAAGCAAACAATTGTTCCATACAATCTTCGCATCTCGCATTTGTCACATAACCAAGGTGAAGTCCGCCGACATTTGCCAGAGGTAAATTTGCCACAGGCTGCACAGCGCCGAGTACTTCTGTTATTATTGCAGTGTAAGCGTGCCTGGCACTTAAGTCTTTATCTGCTGACTCTCAACTTTCATCTCACGGCTCAGCTGTTTACGCTCTTCCACTTGTTGTTTTTCCTGCATCAGTCTCCTTTTGAGCTCCTCTGAAAGCTCCAGCATGAACAATCGGCGACTTTCTTTTGACCCTGTACATGCTGTGTACAAAACATGTGCGTTTGTGGCAGCCATGTCAAGGAGGTTATAAAACACAGCCATCGGCCATCTCCTTGTACCTGCACGCACAGAGTAATTGCGCAATTTGTGGTCCATGATGTCGACACCGCATTTGAGATTATTGTAATCATCAACTGTGTTTGGTTTTTGTTTTCGGGCATCCACAATTTCAACTTTTTGATGCATGATGCTCAAAAGACAAACTTTTTTTTTTTTTGGACGCATCCACAGTCTCATATTCTCTGACAGCCTCTTTCCCCGTTGGACGAGTGGGATCTTCTCCCAAGTAGGGGATGGCATTACACATGGAGTTAGTGTCCAGATCCGCTGCAATCCAACATTTGATTCCAAACTTGTCAGGCTTGGATGCCACGTATTGCAGAAAGGGGCAGCGAACCTTTGACGGAAACAACTGCTCATCCACAGTGACATGCTGTCCTGGACTGTAGGATGATCTACAGTTCCGAACGAACTTCTGCCAGATTTCTGAAATTGCAACAAAATTTGTCATTTTGTATGCGTTGTTCCCTGCGGGTGTCCTTGTTGTCAAAGCGGAGGTACCGCTTTATCTCGTAAAAGCGATCACGAGACATAATGGGTTTGATATCTGGGGTGCCAAACTTATTGGCCCACATGTCTCGCTTGGGACCTATGTAACTCCATTGCCGCTCTTCGAAAAAGGATTGAGAGGAACGCCATCAGCTCGTGGACAGTCATCCGCCAGTTGGGGTTGATTCTGCGGCTCTCGCGGGGTGTGTGTTCTCTGATGCTCAGCAACATGTTTACATCCACCAAACACAGGAAACTTTGAAGGCGACTTGTGATTTTTCGTCTCACTGACTCTGTTGGACTTCCAGATCCGTTGAAGGCAGTTTGTGGGGTTTCAGCAGCAATCAAGTCTCCAACTTTCCATTGGAACCAAACAGTGCCATCTTTCGCCCTCTCTGCGGATCCAGGCGGTGTGCCGTCATGACCGACTTTTTGCTTTTTACTTTGAGGAGTGTTGCCATACATTGTGTCTTCCTCTTCATCAGATGAGGCCTCAGTGTTTGAACTGTCCTGCTCAACCACATACTGGGCTACCCGTCTCCTGGTGCGCCTTTGGAGGGGACGATCTGCTGGTGCAAAAACACTCACATTCTCAGCTGGATCATTGTCATCGCTTGAAGAATCGGTGTTGCCATTTTCGTTCTGAAATGCCAGGCTTCTTCCAACATTTCCACCATCGGAATCGCAGTCCGACATGCTCTGTAGCATTGCTAAGGCCTGCTGAGCAGCCATCCTTCTTAGATGTGCCATGGTCGACGTCTGAGTGGACTCTGAGGTTATGTGCTGTGCTCTCCCACACAAAAGAAATTTCTGTGTGAGATTCGGGAGAGAGGGGAGGGGCTAGCCGGTGCTCAAGTCATTGAAAGGGGATTGTGCAGGACAGTTGTGTCTGTGTTATTGGGCAAGAACCCAGTCGTTGATGGGCACTTAAGAATGCAATGGAAAGTAATTAGGGGTGTGACACATACAGTATTTGGTTTCTGTGAGGGGAAGCACACAAAAGAAATTTCTGTGTGAGATTCGGGAGAGGGGGGAGGGGCTAGTCGGTGTTCAAGTCATTGAAAGGGGATTGTGCAGGACAGTTGCGTCTGTGTTAGTGGGCAAGAACCTATTCGTTGATGGGTACTTAAGAATACAATGGAAAGTAATTAGGGGTGTGACACACATTTGGTTTCTGCGGGGGAAACAGAGTCGAGACCAAAGTTTTTTTATTTACTTTACAGAACTTCGGATCCATTTTCTTTTTCAGTCAACAGCCCTTGTTGAGGCCAGTCCTTTTTCTGGAATTAACCCTTTCATGCACATTGGTGCCTGAACCTTGAGATATGAGTGAATCGAATGGAGCTATTGTGAGGTACGCAACGGTCAAATATAATACACGTCATGTCTTGCATGATGGTGGTTCAAGAAACAGAATTGGATTCCAAATGCTTTCGACTTCATATCAACAGTTATGTCCAAATTCTGTACAGTTATTTCTGGCTTTAGAGCATTCTGACACAGACTTTGAAAGCATCAGGAGGAATTTAGGAATTTCCCCTGTTTGTCATCCCCGTAAAAATAAACTTTCTGCATGAATGTAGCAACTGCTCCAGTGTTGCAAGGGCTCAAATAATCTGAAGATGAGCAAAAAGAGGAAAAAAATCATTTCCCCTTTGTCCGTTTCTGCATTCTTCGCATCGTCTTGCCCCATCAGTGAAAAGAACGTGTCTGAAGTCACCAAAATAGCATTTCTTCCGTTTCCCCTGAAACAATTTCTCTTTGCATATTTAACAGCAATAAGTAAGCAGTCATCACAAAGCAGTAGCAATAAAAGATGCTGATTGCGTATCGTCTCAGGAGGCGGGGGAGGGGGGGGGCATACAAATTATTTCTTGTGCCGTCTGATTGGACCATGATCATGTTGCAGGTTTCCCCACCAAGCGCCTTGACAGTGGGAGGAACGTGCAAAATAGTGGGGCAGGGATAAAGAGGCAGAAACAAAACAAGCAGTGTAGGTTGGACCACTGCGGAAGTGAGAAAGCACGGGATGCGGGCAAGCAGAATAAGAGACCGTGAAATGAGGACAGAAAACAATGTCAGAAAGAAGCGGCAGAGAAAGTGAGAGGAGGCAGATATCTGCAGCACGCCAGTTGTGAGGCTTAAGAAGCTTACCCCCCCCCTTTGCCCATCACACAAGAAGAGTCCTTAAGTACAGGCAGCCACTGTGGCTGAGCTGCAAGTGAGAGGAAAGTGAGCAAGGGATGCCGTGGGAGGAGAGGCGCGGGCAGGAAGTGGATCAGCATTTTTCATTCAACGCAGGTTTTTATTCCCAATAAAATCGACTAGACATGAACGAAAAAGTACACGACTGGCCATTAGGGCCGATCAATTCATTAAATTCAGGTCGACGTTGTGATGTCGTAGCTGAATGCGAGTTTCAAATCACAAATGCTGCAATTTGGGGAAAAAACAAAATAACAGCTGAATTTTGTTGGGTTGGTAGGGTTTATTTTATGCATTTTGGCACTCGGTTCAGGGTGTACCTACTGCCCAAAGACAGCTTGAGAGGCTCCAGCACACCTGCGACCCTTAGGATGCATTCGGATGATGCATGGATGGATATTTCATTCATTTATTTATTTATAGAGTCTCGAGATAAATTCGGTGCTCAAGAAGCGCAGTCCACATGTTTACATACAATTGCTAAATGGAACATGGACAGCGAAAGTGATTTTTGTTGATGCCACACTTGTCTGGTGGAATTTTGCAAAGTGGTCGTAGTGAACACTTAAAGCTAACCTATGAAACCAAAACGTTTGCATGATGACGCTCATATTATTTATTGTAATACAGATTCATTTATTGCTTGTGTTTGTTAATAAAAAAAAAAATACATGGGAAGAGGACCTCGGAAGAAAATAGTGCATATTAAAATCCCATTTGTAGTATTGAGGGGATAAAACTGCAATGAGATTATTTTTCAAAATCGTTCAGCGGTGCTCTCAAGGGATATCAGCGTCTGCTGTTCATCAATCGGAAATTGGGATTCATCCCTGAGTCTTCATTTAAGCGAGACATTTTGCGCCTTGTTAGTTTTCTAGCAGGTCCTCAAAGGTTTAATTCAGATTCATGTTCAGATCCAAATTCTCAAGTCATCTTCTGAAATTAAAGATCAACATGAAGCCATCCATTGTGCCCTGCGGGTTTCTTTTCAGTTCCAAGTGTTATTTAACAAACGTCAACGCAAAAGCTTGACTGCCAACGTCAGCCGAACCACTTTCACAGATCCCGAGTTGAGTCAGAGGAAGAATTGTATTCATTTAAAGCGGTTTGCGGTCCAAGATATTGCAAGTAGCTGGGGTGAAATCTAATTCTGGTCAAGAGCGAGAATAATCTATAAATCTGTCATTTTAATCTCATGTTCCCTTTTTTGTACAGGAAGTATAAACCGAGCGGGGCCGGTCCCTGCCTTCCTCAGGAGCCCAGCCGTCCTCTCACCTTCCCCTCTGGACATGAAGCCCTTCCTACAATTCCCCCTGGAGTCGCCACACCCTGCAACTCTGGGTCTCTTCCCCAACTTTAATACAGTAAGTGGCCCGAGTCATGTCACCAAGCGTGGATGCTAACGTGGTTAAACGGAATCTGAGAGGACACCAAGTTGGTGTTTGCTCGCGTTGGCTCTTTGCCTCCAGCATCAAGTACAAAGGATTTACATATTTTCCTACTATTTGACAGCGATGTGAGTTTTTATTTAAGAGTGAGACTCATTAAAAACAAACACAAAAAACAAAAAAAAAAAGAAAAGCCTTGGTCAGTGTTCTACAGCACTAAAATGACTTACGGCTAATCAATTGTATAAGCGACCTGGGCTGAGTTCTCCATAGTCAGCATTTGCCGGTTCTCATTTCCAGATTGAGTTTCATGTGAAGGTCAACGGGACCAACACGTATGCGCACGTCATCTCGGTCATCTGCGTGCGCTCGGGCAAAACGACCCCTGTGTGAGTTTATGATTCATCCTGCGTCGTTGAGGACGTGGAGTGTGGCCGCTAATGTCATCAGACCTTCACAAATTACTCTCCATCTTATTATGAATAAACAAAAACTGGATTGCATTCATAGAGTTCTTTAATGGTCTTCTGAACACACTGGCCTACAATGACAATTTCAGAAGGTTTTCGTACGTAGTATCCAAACATTTTCTTGATTGTTATTTATTAGAGTTCCATCGTTGTACTGAGTTTTAATAAAAAGAGGCATCATCAACCATTTTGCAGGGCATAACTTGCAGTCAGTTAAAAGTGCCGCCGTCCGTATTTACTTCAAAGTATCGCCACACGGCTGTCATGGCTTCTATTCGAAATATACGTGTCAGGTTGGTGAAGCGGTTTCGGTGTTGCAGTATCGGAGCATTTTTACATGGATGAGTACAGACAAACACTCCTGGCATCTCGAGTCTTAACCAATGCCAATGTTCAGTTTGTATTTGCGTGACCTCATTTATTCACATTTGGTATCTGTATGATGAATTACTTTTACTGGCCGTTGAGAACTGACTGAAATTTAGAAAATGATGAACGGAGGACTGAAACGGGACCGGAGGTGCCTTGAACTGGCTCCATTATTCAGATTACGCATGCATTGATTCATTCAGTAGATCGACTGACAATGATTTTCTTACACAAAGGGAAAGGGAGAAGAGCCGGGAGACGACAGGACGAAAAAAAAAAAAGCCCAAAATAAACAGAGAGCTTGTATATGCCAACAATACATTCCAACAGCATTCAGGTTTTTCAGAGCAACACATTTTCCTCGGGTGTCTGCAGCTGCGGAGCGTAAACACTCTTTCATTTTGGCTGCATGCGTCCAGAGTGGAGGCAGCAGATGATAGGCTGAGTAAAACCACAGAGAACTTTTGGTGGTTGCTGAGGGCAACACCCGCACTGTCTGTGTGTTTCTGAATACTAAAAGGAAGCACCAGCGACTTCACATGCAGTAAAGGAGCCTGCATCCGAGCTCCAGCGCTGATAAGATTGGCTGATTTTTGGCCCTGACCTTTTTTTTTTCTGCATTAAGTGTGACGGATTCAACTGCAGAGTAATTCAGACAAAATTGCATTGTCAACAATATGTCACTCATCAATACCAGTCCTTCCTTCTTAATCTTTTATCTTCATTAAAAGCAACAAACACAGAAACACACTTTAGATTTCATATTTCATCTATGAACTACAGCGTCTTCCCAAAACATATCGTATTTTTTTTTGAATGGCGGGAGTCTATAATTAGGCCCTTGAAGTCACGATGTGAATGAAAGTATTTGAACCGCACCCAGGAAGTGAGGCCCTGCAGACAACAACAGCTGCTGCGAACGAGCACGCGCCCCCCCATGCTGTCCACATCAATCACTTCTGCCCGAATTCAAGCTTCTTGTTTACATCTCTCCTTTTAGCAGCTTCCCCATCGGTCACCTGCACCCCCTGATCTCATCCGCTGTTGTTGAATCTGTCAAGTGACCTTTGTGCTAACTTACCCTTTTCAGATGGACCCGGTCCAGAAGGCAGTAATGACGCACACCTTCGGGCATCCCATGGCGAGGACAAAGCGCCCAATCATCTCCTGCAATGTCTGTCAAATTCGGTTCAACTCGGAGGTATGAAATTTGACATTGCAACCCTCACTCTAATATTCATCATTCGAAACCAAGTCGACTCAATAATGGGCACACGTGATACTCTACATTTCAGTCTGAATGTGAAGGTCCCCCCTATGATGTGAAAACTACCTGTTTAATATGCGGTAGGCCTAATTGTTTCTATTAGGCTGAATCGTGTCCTGCACAGCAAAGACACTTGGTTGATTTGTTTAGTCATCACAGCTTGGCATAAGATAGCAAGTGTCAGGATACAGGAGCCTATTAGATTTAGTCTGATGACAATTTAATAGAAGGGGTGTGAGATAGGACCCAAGGCCAAGAAATGAACGGTAGTGTGTCTTTAAAGTTCCATTAAAGCTGATTAAGCATTTTTTGACAGATGGTGCACCGCCAGCGAAAAGCAATGTGCCTGAAGGCAAAAAAAAAAAAAAAAGTTCAAAGGAAAAGAATTTCATGTTCCCACTAAGAGGACCAATTTGCAACTTTACAATCTCAAAAACGATAACTCGAAAATCAGGTTCCTCCATTCAGTTCAGTTCACGTCATTTTACGCTCAGTTCTCTTTGTTTATGTCATGGTCCCTATAAGGGTGAAGTTATACACGATGCTGTGTATAGATTGTGTCCCCACTCATTACAAGAGGAAAGATACAAGAAAAAAAATGTTTCTCAAAGTTTGTCTTCTACAGCCACACGCCCAGAAAAGAAAAACACACATTTCTGCATGTTGCTCATTATTGTCCTTTATCTTTGAATTTATGAGTTCACACGAATGAGTATTTTACCACGCCACCCTGTGATTGAAAAACATGTAACAGTAGGTATACTGTCCAATTTGCATTATAGTGAGATGAAGTGTAATGCTGGATGGAGATAGGGTTTTAATGTGAACATCCCAGAAGACGATTTATGTGTTGGCTGTTTGACATTTACAGTGAGAGAACCCTTGTACATCTGTCTCTGGGCAAAGCACTTTAAGATTTAAACCTTGTAAGATCAATGTTTTTTTTTTCAAACTGTGTGCATTTAAGTAATGGTTGGTTTGAAGGTATTAGTGTCCTTACAAGGATTATCATAAAAATGTGGCTGCGTGTGGTTGAGTAATTCTAGCAGATGCCAGAAGGAAACGGTCAGAAGTGATTTTCATTCCCAGTCCAAACCCGCTTGCTTCCATGACACATTCATCCCACATTCATCCATTGACAGAATGCAGCAATTCTCCCAGTATGTTGACATGACAAAAATCAAGTGAAAATATGGTAGTACTTGCCAGACTTGAAAATCTTTATGAACCAAAGTTTAATGACTGGATACAAGCACCAGAGCAGCAGAGTGTTGTGTCATCATTCTGGCTGAAAATTACTCATATATTCCTGTTTTCACAGAAGACATGTTTCAATTTAGACCAAGAGACTCAATTTAAAACCTTTAGAGGTGCCAAACTACCACGGTCTTGTAAACAACAAGAACAAAATGACAAGGAGTAGAGTGATGATCTCAAATCAAATCACTGCTAATATTGTCTGGGTGACACAGGAAAAAAAAGGATGTATGTCTATTCCATTGGCAGTCAAAAAAAGATGTCCCCCATGCAAAGAACATGGATGACCGAAACCAGCCTGCAAAGTTTAGTGAAAGAAAATCATCTTAACTGATCACTAAAACCTGTCACAGAAACCACAAACCAAAACAAATAGGATTCCGACAAAACTCTAATAGAGCGTACGAGCGCAGCCTGAAATATAAATACATTGTGACGATTAGGTGCTAAATACTTGTCCTCTATATGCAGCAGTGTAGAAAGGACACAGGCAGAGGAGTCATCTGAAACTTGTGTAACACTGCCCAGTTCTCTGTGAGGGGCCACTTAATTATATCCCCCCACTGCTGTTCTCACATGGTCCACAAGTGCAGAAGATGTGAGCATTTTGTTCACTACAGTATGACTTCATTTACATCCTATAGAAAGGGCTCTTTTTTTCAAGACCAGGGCATGTCTAGTGAGCGGCGCGGTCTGAATCTACGCAGGGGCGGACTCGACTGGGTTTTGGTATCTTGCAGGCAAACGGAGTTTGGCAAAGGTAAAAGAAAACCGGTGTTTTGCGCCGTTGTGGGCGTGAACACAGCCGACTTGATTTGTCGCCAATCAAAGTGGTTTCTCATGCGGCCTTTAAAATTGAGACGGCAAAAGAAAAATCGAATTTGCTTCTGTCCCATAGCAGGTCGACGCACATATAAGGAAGTGCAAGCAAATGTTTACTGCCGAATGATGAAAATTTTGCCAGGGAGAGACAGATCTGTGCCATGGGCACTGAGAGACTGCCTTCCCGTGACCAGGGTGTGATTTTAAAAGTACTGTTTAATAAAGATGATCATGATCTCTAGCTATGATTCAGAGGATTCGATGCACGTCCTTGTTATATTTACAAATAAAAGATAATGACATTCACCACACATGTCCGCAAAGCGTAGAATATGTCTGCGTACACCCCAATCAGATTAACCCAAATCACTTTACATTACCTGTGCCAATAGTTGGTTGGAGCACACATAACGCTTAGTCTAATTTCAGCCATAAAATTGTCAGCTGCGCCGGGGGCACGGCAAACGCAACGTCCTCAGTATGCCAAATTGCCCACCATGGCGCACAGCTGTCTGCCAAACAGAGAGGTTCCCGAACAGGCAAAACAAGATTCATAATGTTCCAACTGCGCTGTCTACGAACATAGAGCCCTCAGGTTTCATTTCCCAAAGATGCCCGGATGCACGTCAAGCCGCTGATGTGCGATCCTCTCCAAACTGTACGAATGAACACGAAGTTTTGCACCTGTGCCCTGCAGCAAGGACTTCCCAGCGTAACCGGAGATGATGGGAACTTTGTGAACACACTTTAATAATGAAGTAATAATCTGCAGGGAGTAGAGTTTCTGCAGGTGGAAGGTGGACAGTTTTTCAAGCCTTCCCACGGCTGCTTTTGCATTTTAGTCGTAAAGCTTACCCCCACGTTTTCTTGTTTACGCCTGAGGGAAGCCATTGTTAAAGAGAAGTAAAAGCAGAAGTGACGGAAGTGATTGATGTGACCACTCCGAATAAAGTGCCTCTCACGACTCCCCCTCTCGCTCTACATGTTGTAATTATAACATTGCCAATTCATCTCGGGCCACAGAGGACATATTAGCCTGCCAGTGTTCAAGCACAGTCCTGCTGCAAGGCTGACGTCACGCCATGCTGCATTAGCCGTCGTCACCACTGCAGAACGACAGCGGGCACATGCCGCAGACCGTTCGATCCCTTGAATTCCGTCAACGCACTTGTTCCCTTTCACCTTTCTTTCCGACCAGTTCCTTCTCGACCCGTTTTCTGCGCTTGTTTATAATGTTTCCCTTTCATCCTTCGTGGGGTTTACTGTCGCCTTCTCGCCAGCTTCTTCCCACCCCCCCACACACGTGACTGTCGCTGCTGCCTGTACCCTGATTTGTCAGAGACCGGCTCGCTCCATTTTCTGTGCCTTTGTCACTCTATAGATAAAACATCAAAGCATATCCTGCTTTGAGAGAAAAGGATTTCAGGGACATTCACTGGCTCCCATTTTCTCCCCCTTTAAAATCCCGCCCATGCCTCCTCACTCATCCTAATCCCCTTCCACATGGGGTCGTCTTTCGTTTTTCTCATCTTACTCTTCTGCACTTCATTCATATTTGATCATTATTCACTTTGCCCCTTAACCTCAATGATCTGATGGCTTAATCTGTTTTCTGTCCTCGTGGCTAGCTAGCGCATCCTTGCGCCATTCCCCCAAAGGCTTTCCTGATTCTGTTTGATTCATGGCAGACCTTCATTGATTTCTTAGGACCTGTACTTGAAGGTCACAAAGAGAGTGAAAGTATTGGAACGCTATCTGAAAGACAGCAACTGGGAGTGACCCCCCCCCAAAAAAAAATTGAAGGACTTGTGCTCTTCCTAGCAGTTGTTTGTTGGCTTGTAAAGCATCATACCCTTGTCTAATTGAAGGCTTAGGGAACCAGCAGCCACTGGGTTGAGTTACAAAAGCAGCGAGCTATGGATGCCATTCTGTCATCACCAATCAGGATGAGCGCTATATATGGGGAACTGTCATCGCCAGCTAATACTTGAGGCTTACAGAGGCATCTTGAACACGACCCGGTGGTCCATCGAGCTCCAGCCGTGCATCCATTAAAAAGCTTTATGGGCTTCCTTCTTGTTTTGGGCATCATCTTGAATTGTCTTATCTTGTGTTTATGCACTCTGGTCACAACAATGGCAACATTGACACCATGTAATGTGATCCAATACAACAGTCGATTATTTTTGCCTTCAGTTGGTTGATAATGCTCAGTTCTCGTCCTCCTCTTCCTAAACTTCATGTTAAATAACAGATCTCTGAAAGTATGAACCCATATTGAACTTTATTGAATTGTAAAGACACGTTTTTACACAGCTTTCCATGAGACTTTGATAGATTGCGCAGTATTTAGTGAGGTCCAAACTATGCTCCTGGTTTGGGGGGGAAAAAAAACCTCCAAAATAAAGTGAGCGAAAATAAATATGAGACCGCTTATTAAGAAGATTACAAGTTCTAAAATCAACACGGTCGTGCACATTAAGAGAGATAAAAGTTCCTTCTTAAAATGTGTTCCTACTGCATTATTTCACATTTACCCCATAAAGTCATCAAACAACACTGGAGACAGTGGAAGTTTGATGATTTATTCTTAGGAGTTTGACACATCAAAATTACAGTGAGGAAATTTGAAAGTCTACCAAATGGCCATGTCAGATTAACCTTCTGCGAGATTTAATAAATGGCCCCCCACCAAAAAAAAAAAAAAAAAGGCAAACCTCTTCAGATGATTGAACTAGAATTGCCTTTTATGTGACAGACACACGGCCCCCGCTGGCTCTGTGACTCACTTGGACGTCAGCAGGCAGATTAAGAGTGACGATGATGCAAGTGAAACGAACATCCTCACAAATCTTCACATCCACCCAATTGTGTTTTCTTCCAGAGTCAGGCAGAGGCTCACTACAAGGGCAACCGACACGCTCGCAGGATCAAGGGCATAGAGACGTCCAAGACAGGTCGTCTTCAGGATGGCGACAAGCAGCACTCTCCCCCCACCACTTCACCCTCACCGTCGGGTCCCTCACCATTCAACCTGGATCCTGACCCGAATAAGCAGGGTGAGCATCACCTGTCACTCTGACGTGTGATGATCCGCACACAAACAGACACAAAATCTGGCACAACACGACCCAGATGCTCAACACATCTGCTGCGGAGCTTTCACTCCTCTATGGGTAGTTCACAGCATCCTACTCGTGCATCAGGCGGCGCATATTATTCTCTCATATCCATATCGTCCTGCTGTTGCACAACTGTCCCCTTACTATTTAACGGACGGTAGACAGTACATGCAATGACAGCAAAGCACTGTCTCGTTATTTTCACACATTTATATAAAGTTCCAATGTGTTGAAGGGACTTTTAGACGGCCGCTTACTAACCGGAAATATATGTGCTGGTTATAGACGACACCCAATCCCGTGCCAACTCTGAGTCACCTTTGACCCCGAGCCGCATCTCGACACCCACAGTGAGCTCAGCCGAAGCAGCGTGTCCCTTCTCGGAGTCGACGGGCGCACCTTTGCCATCCTCCCCCTCGCCGGCCGCCATTGACAGCGCGCCACTAGCGGACTCAGCAGGGGCGCTGCTGCCTGACAACCCGTCTCCGGCTCCCAGCCCTCCCTCTGGAGAGTCTGAGGAAGAGAAAGCCAAGAAGCTTCTCTACTGCTCCTTGTGCAAAGTTGCAGTTAATTCCCTCTCACAGCTGGAGGCCCATAACAAAGGTAATTTGTACATATGCGCAGCTCCACAAGCACATGCACCAAAAATGAGGAACATGCATAATTGGAATCGGTGGATAATGGCTCCTGTGAATCTCAAGTTGATAGGACAGAAATAAAGCAGGAGCACTACTGCCACCCAGTGGTTTAAAATCAATATTGCAAATAGCTTTTTTTTCCATTTCAAACTATCATAAAATGTGAATATGACCTGGATTCCGTCACACTTTTTAATCACTCCAGGTACAAAACACAAAACAATTTTGGAAGCACGGAGTGGACTGGGGCCCATTAAAGCCTACCCACGTCTGGGTCTGAAAGGCACCCCTGAGCAGGGCGGGGAGCTGTCGTCTGACTCCAACACTCAGGAAAGAACCTTCCACTGTGAGATCTGCAATGTCAGAGTCAACTCTGAGCTACAGCTTAAACAGGTGAGACTTTTTTTTTTTTAAGGGGGGGAAAAAAATCAAAGAGCAAAGAAAAGCAATCCATTTCTCTGAACTGTCCGGTTTCTTTTCACCTTGCAGCATATTTCCAGCCGGAGGCATCGAGATGGAGTTGCGGGGAAACCCAATCCTCTACTGAGTCGTCACAAGAAGCGTGTTGACTTCATGGTAGAGCATTCACCTTTACTTCGCGAAATGGACATTAGTTTTGTGGCAGACTTCACTATCAATTACTACAATTCATCAATTGCTTAGTGTCCCAGTACTTTTGTCCATGTGTGTTTTCGTCACTATCTCAATTACTACAATTCATCAATTGCTTAGTGTCCCATGTGTCTTTTCGTCACTATATCGAGAAGTCACATGACATTTTCCTTCTCTCTCAAAGGAACTTCCAAAAACTCTGGGGGCGGGGCTCTTACCAAATCCTCTGGCCGTTGCGGCAGCCATGGCTGCTGCGGCATCCTCAAATCACCTGGCACTGCGACCACCTGGCCCGCCAACCCACCCCCATCACCACCTGCTACAGGGGGCACCCCTTAGCCTGCTGAGGCCCGCCCCGGGGCCCATTCGCACTACGCACGGGCCAATTCTCTTCACTCCGTACTGAATGCGCGAGCCTAAGGAGGAGTCAGTCAGAAGCACACTGTGAAGCCGCAAGCTCAACCCAGGTGGCGTTCCATTTGAGTCAAGCTAGTGAGCGACGCTTAATGGTGCATACTGTAGTTGCAGACTACCGCTGCTGTTGCGCTAACAGGCAGAGCCAGAAGTATTTGACGACCCGAGAGACAACATACATTTTCATCTTTCCCAACTGCCCTGAATCGATAAAATACCAACAAATCACCGATCATCACCCTGCAAAGACAAAGAAGTGGACTATTATATGGACTCTCACTTTGCAGCTGGCTTCACCGCTGAATTCCAAACCCTACCTCTTCAACAATTCGAATTTTCTCCACATCCGATGCATCAATTTCATAAGAAAAAAAAAAAAGCCCGCTGGGTTCCATATCGTGATCTCCTCTGATATTAGCTGTTAGCAATCACTGTGTACTGGGTCCCCCACTTTTTTGTGGTCGATGAATTTGTGTTGCTGCTGGAGTCTCCTGCAACATTTCTCTGTACTGTATGTCTAGATCTTCCCAGCTGGCTTAGGGGGTCTGTACGTACCTCTGTGGGACACAAACGGGGGTGTAAAAGAGGAACACAATATACAATACGTCTTAAAGAAGATAGTCAATGAAGCACCTTAACCATGTCAATGGGTTGTTGGCAAAGTTGTAGTTGTGGTGAAGAAGTACTATGCAGCTATCAGTGTTTATATTCGTGGTCTGATTAGATGTTGGAGAAAAGGAAAAAAAAAAGTTAAAACAATATCAGGGAAGACTAGGCAAGTATCTTTAGGTTTAGGTCTACATGTTAATTGTCAGATAAAACCCCAGATTTGATTCCCCAGATTTTCCCTGGTGACTTGTGCTTAAAAAAAAAATAATGTGAGTAGGCACTGGGGTAAACGTCTGCATGTAATGTTAAATGCATTTAAAATGCTTTAATTCACCTTTCACTGCACAAAACAGAAAAGTTTCAGTATCTCAGAGAAAGACTTTCAACACTGTGAGCACAGCAGGTCAATGAGGGAGGAATACAATAGAAGCTATTTGCAATATGGACATATGCAGCTCATAAACACACACAAGTAGACGTAAATACAAACGTAAATATTATAATAATGGACATATAATGATAATAATAGTAATGATAATATGTTCTAAAAATATAAAAACACTAGCGTAATGTTATACATACATAAGGAACACAAGCACACGCAAACACACACACAGACACACACACACACACACACACACACAAGTAGCAAAAACATCCTTTTAGATAGCTTTGCAGGTGTGTGGTAGGATAAAGCAATGGTTTGTTTGCTCTGCTTGGTGATCCAACATGACTTTGAAGAATCCCAATGAAAACTGTCACGGCAGCATGTCACACATTAGTGGGAAACTTCAGCAAACAGAAACTAGCAATACTTTCTGCTCTATTTTTTATGTGAATGCAAGAAATGCAATAAAAAAACGAGTCAAAAGACATATTCATTGTTTTTAGAAGTGATGTGTAGAAACATTGCTGTAAATGTTGACTATTTTAAAAAATGACAAATGGCAAATGTGGGGGGCTTCCAAATTGTTGAAATTAAATCATTAAACTCAGTTAATGATTTTACTGAAAGTGGACAGATGTTTTATTTCTATTTATTTGTCCACAGTTGAGATGTATTTTAACAGTAGGAGATTGGACAACATCACTGAATAAAACTCCAAAACTTGGTTGGAAATTTAAAAAATATAATTCAGCAAGTCAAATCCAAAACAGCAAAACAGTTTTACAGTCTAGGATTTGATCATCATTACATTGGGCAGGTGTACCTCATGTCGAAAGTCAGATATAGTGAATGGACCAAACTGAATCTCTCAACTTGACATTCATTTGTGCATGTTACCTTGTTACAGCAAGTCTTTGCCTTGACTCCTACGAGACACAATGTGCGGTCACGGGGGGGGGGGGGGGGCGGAGCTTCCCCTGCAAGGGAAGAGAAAAAAAAAAAAAAAAAAAATGATTTTTTACCCCCCCCCCCCCCTTTTAAGGAATGTGCTTTTTTGCTTCAGATCCCGGCAGCTGACGATCTGCCCCGGCCCCCAAAGAGCACGAATGTGGGGTGGGGGGGGGGGGGGGGGGCAGAGCTTCACCTGCAAGTGAAGAGTAAAACAATAAATAAATAAATGATTTTGTATCCCGCCCCCCCCCTTTTAAGGTATGTGCTTTAAGTTGAAATACATTGGTAAGGCGAAAGTAGTAATGTAAACAGAAAAGGCAAATAGTAGCCATGTCTAAGTGACACACTTGAGTCGATGGGAGAATCTCTGCAGCCAAAAAACTCCAGAGCACCATGCGTTTTCTGATTTAAGCACATGGTAGAATATGCCCCTATGTGCGTCCACCCACCTCATCATTAATTCGTTGTCATTAACTTTCAGATTGACTTTTGCACGATAGGTTTGTTAAATGTGGTGGATTATCACTTCCTTGGTTTGTGGCTCAGTTTGCCAATTTGTGGCAGTTGTGTGGAACAAGCCAACTAACGCTTTTGTCTATCAGGTCAATCTGCCTCTGTCATTCTCATTATTCACCGTTGCAGTCAATCCGCCAGAAGATATGTAAATATTCGCCTAACAGAGGACAAGTAATGACAGGTCTAGGAGATAATTGGCACGATAAAAACGTTTTTTATGGCCTCCGTGATAGAAATCGTCATATCGTCGTCAGGCTCAAGTGCAGACTAGTTCACGTGTGGCATCAAGCAGCCAGCCTCACCTCAGATTGCACAGTCACTCACTAAAAAGCATAAATTGGAGAGAGCAACAGCACTATCAATTGGTAAAACTATTGTACTAAAACAAAGGAGGGCCGCCAAACCCACAATCAGAATAAGTGGTGGTTCGCGCATGCTGCCGAGAAGGTAGGTTATCAAGCACATATTTTTCTCTTTTGACAAATGGCACGGCCAAAACTCTGAGAACAGCCCACAACGGGTCCACACGAATGACAACAAACGCCAACTACGGCGCCATTTTGGGGAAAAAAAAATCAGCAGTCAAATGTAATGTAAATGGGAAGTTTAAGCATAAACATAAATACAACAAAATGTGTCGAAACTCTAGATTCTTAAACGTTTTACCTTTTCAATTATCACTACTGATACCAGTGAAACTCTGACTTTTCAATCACCATTTCCTTGATTTTTGCCCGCAAACGATGACATTTTTGACTCACCAGGTCATTCAAGTGCTGTTGAAGTCCAAGGATCGATTTGGCGAGCATAAACTGCTCACGTCCACCAGGGGGCATTTTCCATGGAAACGTTGCTGCGATTGCTGTGGTACGCCGTATTGTTAACAATTAACCATTATCGTCAGTTTACGTGCTTGTCTTCTTAACGCAGCACTGTGATCACTTAATTTCGCTTTGCATTTATGAGTCAACGACCATTTCGTGCTTTGGAAAGCAGCTCTAAAATGAGATTGGATCTTGTGTTTGAGACAATACCTGAATGTAGTGTGCAAAGAGCCCTTTCCTCTGGTCACTGAGGTAAAACACGGATGGGTCTGAAAGAGACCCCATGGTCTAATTAGGACATATAGTCGCCATTTTCTTAAATATCTGAACAAAAAGAAAACTTAATCTGTTACTTACATTTGAAGCTAAAAGGGCGAAAAGAATGTATGCAACATCGTTCTCTTCCTGAAATTCTCATGACAGAAGGCGGAAAAACCCGACCTCCAATTACATCATACCAAGGGTACTTTAGCAACACGCATAATTAAAATGCCGACAGGAAGCCAAACAGTGGAGCGGGTCAGTGCATCGAAAGCGCTTTGTGTTGACTTTTCTGACAAGCGGCAGAAATATTTGGCTTTGAGGTAAGAAAATGTTTGAAAATTGCCTTTGACTTTCATGTTGTGTTTCAGCTCCAATTGTAGTGGAAATTTAATACACTCCGTGTTAAATAATCTATACTCATGAGACGTATTAAAATAAATCAAATTCAAGAAGGCTTTTTGGATCTGTGTATCTTAACTCATATCCATCAGTTTTCCAAAATGCTTATGACTAGCTTTCTGTATATTTTTAAGACTAAGCAGCCCATGGTTGGTATGACACAATATCTTTTTCTACTTTGCACACACGTATGTATTTAAGTAGAATAAATAAGATTGTGTATCAGCGCTTCAGAAAAGGTCAACATTGTTTTTTCACCCTATTTGCAGATGACTGCATGTCTCCCGGGCCTCAACGTTTGCATCATTAAAATGAAAAGCAAACACATATCTTGAGCCAATGCTTATGTTTATTGAACTATTACCAACACGCAAAGCAATTACATATAAAAAAAATATATATATATGTTTTACTTTTTTTGGGGGGCGGGGGGGGGGTGTCAAATGACCTAGCTGAAATCCAACACAAGTGAAAGTAATTTGTCATCTTTAACTGCTATTTTGGAGTCATGCTGTCCTACAAACTTGTTCCTCTTTCGGTAGAGGAAGAACGTGTTCGCTAAGTAAATGGAAAAAAAACTGAAAGGGAACACATCTCAAATTTGAGAATCTCACCAGAGAACAGAGATGAAATTAACCATTGACATTGACAACAATTGACAACAAACAATTAACACTTAAGAATTTGCTGTCGGTAAAACGTGTAACCAGTTATTGCTAACCACTAGTCTACCTAAGATATCATTGATATAATATGACTTTTTTGTCCCAAAATCTTTTATTTACAACAATATAGTGTACAGTGACATGCAGAAGAATTAAATGTTCTTCCGCTAAATCACAGAAGATATGGATACACGCTTTTTACACTCATTGTGATGATTATGAAACACTGTTTTAGACTGACCATTTCTTGACGATGGGAATTTGTGAGAATTGCACTTTCTAGGACATGACAAAAGCCCAATCATTTGACAGGATGTTGCTGAACGTCACCGACCAAACGGAGGACAACTTCTCCTGCTACAGCGCTTCAGTCGAAGGTTACCGCTACTTTGCCGTGTTGTGGGGATGCGTCGTTACCATCACTGGCACGGTTGGGAACCTGATGACCATTTTCGCTTTTGCTTTGGACTCACAACTGAGGACCCGCTTCAACGTGCTCATCGTCAACCTGGCTATCGCTGATCTTCTCTACTGCACCATACTGCAGCCCATCTCGGTCGATTCCTACCTGCATCTCAGATGGCGCAGCGGCGCGCTCTGGTGCAGGACCTTCGGCCTGCTTCTATTCCTGTCCAACTCGGTCTCTATTATCACCCTCTGCCTGGTGGCAATGAGTCGCTACCTCCTGGTTGCAAAAAGGGCCTTGTTTGACCGTGTTTTTTCAAACTGGGGTCTGGTTTCCCTCCTGCTGTCGACGTGGGCGCTCGGCATGGCCAGCTTCGGCCCACTTTGGTCTGTTTTTGTGTTTGTGCCTCAAGTGTGCACATGCAGCTTCCATCGAACCAGGGGCCGCCCCTACACCACCATCCTGCTCTTTTTCTACTTCTTCGTGGGACTGGCCTGCGTCGGCACGTTCTACCTCCTCATTTACCGGCGCGTCCGGGTTGCGTCAAAAGCCCTGGTCCGCTACAGGTTCAGCCGGCGGTCTTCCAAGAGGAAGCCAGCCCTGACGGCACCAGTCACTGATGACATTAGTGTGGAGAGTGGGGTGGCCACTGCGAGTAGTGAGCTGAGCTCCCAGTGCAAATCCGCACAGAGTAAGGAGGACATCAACAGTGACAGTGCCTCTCCAAAAACACACGCCGAGCCAACAAATCAATTGGGAGAATGCAAAACGAAGCCTGACATTGTCAGTAAGCCACAGTCAAGTGCACCTGCGCCCGCTTCTGCGGCATCCCACACAACCACCTCAGGAGACGATACAGAATTTAAGCGTGTGACACGCATGTGTTTTGCGGTTTTCCTGTGTTTTGTATTTTGCTTTGTCCCCTTCCTGATACTCAACATTGTCGATAAGCAAGGTCGTGCCCCGCAGGTGTTGCACATGTTCTGTGCAAACCTCACCTGGCTCAACAGCTGCATCAACCCAGTTCTCTACGCTGTCATGAACAGACAATTTCGAAAGGCCTACCAACTGCTGCTCACCAGGGCGGTGAAACCCTTGACATGCCTCTGGATGAAGAGCGCCTAAATACCCTCAACGTAAAACCTTACTAAATGCTGAAACAGATTCAATTAACATTTTCTTTGCATACTGTAAAGCAGGGGTCACGAACATAGTGCCTGTGGGCATCATGTAGCCCCCCAAGTACCACATGAGTAGACCACGTTTGCATACTGTAAAGCAGGGGTCACGAACATAGTGTCTGTGGGCATCATGTAGCCCCCCCAAGCACCACATGAGTAGACCACAGGCCAATTCGAAAGAAAAAGCTCACCAGTAATGGGATATCGTGATTTCCTTGGAATGCCGTGAAAGTGATCTATTGACACCTGCGGAGATTTAGCGACTGTGGCGTACTGTTAAAGCTTGCTTTTAACGCTTGTCAATAGACAATTTGAATCAGAGATGACATCATTTATAGCTACGATGATTCCGAGACAGATTCCACCTGTTACGAAACCTAACCTTTAATTTAAGAACTATTACTAAATAAAGAATCTAAGTACTAAGTAAAGAATCTAACATAGAAATGTCACCGGCAAATGACGTGAAAGTGGCCATGAGAAAGAAACAAACAGGTTCAAGATCCTCATGTCAACATTTGACATCTCAACTTCCTTTCAGATGCTCCATGTGCTTTTATTTATTGATCAGCCACATTTGAGATGTTTACTGTGAAGTGGTTGCTTTGAATGCATATTTAAGTTTGTTTACTAGACCCTTTAAGGATGCAACAAACTCTCTTGGTCATTATATTCCATTGTTACATCATGTCACGTAATGAATGAAACCCCATCGTATTGCAGCATCAGCAGGGATTTCCCGTTTGGTGCAATGCGATACATTTTCTACTGTCAATTGAGGAACTTGTGACTTATTAGGAAACTATCTAGGCAAGTTTAAAAAAGGTGAATATTGTGTACAAGCGAAAACGCAAATGAATTTCGAGGTGACTATTTCACCCTATATAAGATTTAGAGTTCAAGCTCCTTTGTTACATCATGGAAGACCATCCCTACTATTTAAAAGTTGTTGCAATCACTTTGTAGTCCTACCTGTACATTGAGCTGAATTTTGTATTTACTGTCTATGCTTTTCACAACGCGTTTGGTTCCGATCGTATTTTGCATACAGTACGTACTTGCTATTTAGATGCATGGAATGATTTCAGCCGCGGACAAAGTCAATCGACATTTAGCCTCGTTCAAAGTCAGCTGGGATTGGCTCCAGCTCACCCACAACCTTAACAAGGACAACAGCTATAGAAAATGGGATGAATGGTTAAAAATAAAAAAAAATTGCATCCACTGCATCTAGAATTTCAAATCCAAATGACATGTTGCACAGTGATGAGTAGGTATATAATATAGTATAGCCTATCGTGACTTAAAGAGGAGGTCTGTACTGAATTCCGAGTGTGTTACTATTTGTTGTTCTACTTCTTCCTTTCATAACTTTGCTGCTGTGAATTGGGAATTTCTCCATTGCGACACTAATAAAGGTTTTCTTATCTTATATACCGGTACTATTGTGGTTCCACCACAATCCTTTTCAGTAAATCTGAGCACCTACAATGTGTCTTTTTCAACATTTGGCATTGATTCCACAATTAGAAGTGGGAGTCCACACAAAACAGTATACTGTATGTATACAGTGCATTACTCGACCACAAACACCATTTCCAAATGTGCCATTTATTTCTTGGATGTCTGATATTTTTAAACCACGAGTCCCAAACAACAGTTGGAGAGGAACGAAAAACTGAAAGTGTGAAGTAAGCAATCTTGGCAGGATGAGGGAGCATATTAGAGGCTGGCAGGCAGCGTGGGTTCGTCGATAAAGATTTCAGGGTCGAAAAAGTGATTCGAGTTGCTGGGATACAGCAAGTCATCTCCTGAGATTCCAACAGTGTCACACAGCATGGGGTCAAGACAATAATTAACCAGATGAGGCTCCAGAGAATCCACGGATTGCCCTGAAAGCAAGAAATGATGTGAAATGAATGGAAAAAGGCAACGTTATGCTAATGCTGACAGGATAAATATTTTATGTACTACTTCTGTGACCAAAAGAAACAAAGGGAAAAAAATAACCACGGTCCACATTAATTCCTCACAATATGGTTTTCCACAAGACTACAAGTTTTTTTTTTCTCAATTGTGGTTTTAACACGTTTAATAAATTCATTCAGTAACACATTGCAGCATCAATGAAATGTACAGTTGACGACAGGAATTCTGTGACCAAAAGAAACAAAGGGAAAAAAATAACCATGGTCCACATTAATTCCTCACAATATGGTTTTCCACAAGACTACAAGTTTTTTTTTTTCTCAATTGTGGTCTTAACACGTTTAATAATTCATTGAGTAACACATTGCAGCATCAATGAAATGTATAGTTGACGACAGGAACAATGGCAATACCTATACAATATTTTTGTCACAAATGTGCGCCTTGTTGGCCTGGTCCTTAGTGTATGTATACAAATATATACACATTCCCTTTTTGTAATTATTTCTTTGAACACAATGGTTCCAAAACTTTTAAGTTCTACAGAATTTCCGATAGTGGCCTTAGTATGGATAGAGGCTGCGT
>NW_017805625.1:5566252-5696493 GCF_001891065.2 Hippocampus comes | reverse complement strand
GGCCGGTTGTCTGTGTTTTTATATATATATATATATATATACACACACACACACACACACACACACACACATTATATACTGTATACATAAATGAGAGCGACAATTAAGAATTAAAAAGGACGGATTAAGCAAGGAGTGAAGTGGGTTTTCATCCCGGAGACCTTAATAGGCTATTTCATCTCAACATTATTTTTATAGCAACACTGCCACCTAGTGTATAGTCAGAGAACATAAAGTGCAGACGGACACCCATTTCACAAACATCAATCCAGCTGGTTTAGAAAGCTGGCTGGGTTGTCTGTCTCTCGGTACCCGCCCAGCACGCTGATGGCTAGGATTTCGAAAAGTGAAGTTTTTATGATTATGATTTAATTTTATCAGAGTAACTATTTTTGTGTCGTGAAAGACTTAATGTTGAGTTGCTTCTCAGTAAGACATTAAAAATACTGTCTAAAGAAACAGTGATGTCATTTTGTTTGATTGATGGCCAGTCGAGATAGATAAGATAGATAGATAGATAGATGCTCACCAGCAATCTCACCATTTGGACCATTCATTGGCTGCAGGACTTCACCCTCTGTCACGTCTGCAGTCATGGATGTAACAGCCTCCCGTGTGTCCCTACATGACCATTGACAAAGTATCACTGCATGATGATGACAGATTACTATTCAATTATTATAATGAAGTGCTTCCTAGAATGAAAATGCTTTTATTCATGTCAGTCACCATCGGAAGTAAGTGATCAGATTACTATTCAATTATTATAATGAAGTGCTTCCACAACGAGTGAAAATGCTTTTATTCGTGTCAGTCACCATCGGAAGTAAGTGACTGCTATGTATGTGGTGCAATGCTGCCATTTGTTGGCTCAGATAAGTTGACTTAAGTTAGGACATGAAAATTCAGCAAAAAGTAAATAAGTGAATTAAACTTACCCTTTTAAGACAAACACGAGCCTGGTTTTGATGTATTTAAGGTAAGGAGAGTCATCTAAAAAAAAGGTGAGAGATTATTTTAATGTAGTTGTACGAAAATGTACTGTTAAAAACAAACAAAAACAAAACATTGTTTTTCTTACTTCCACTCATGTCGGCATAGTACTTTCCAAAAGCCTCATCTTTGGGAGTGTTGGGATATAAATAAAGCAAAGGATTTTGTGGGACCTCTTTTAAGATAAGGAAATGCCTGATGATTTCATGGAAGGGAATCTGGGAGAGGTCAGTTTTGGTGAAGGGCTGGATTGTCTTGACTTCCGGATCACCTATAGATATAAATGGCACATGGACAAAAGTTAGCATGCCATCGCTACAGTATCAAGCGCGGTTCCCAAATTTAACATGCTCACCAGTTGCGTCGATTTCCACCCAGGAGAAAGTGATCCCTCCAATCACACTTTCACTAAAACGAATCAAGAAGGTGCCCTTCTGTTTTTTCTTCAGAAGGAGCTTCTCTTTGCATTTGGTCACAAAGCCCATGATGAGGCTACGATACAGATGAGGAGAAACTAATTGAAAAAAAAAAATGAAAGGCTCAAATTTGAATCATGCATTTAGGGTCCTCCACATACCCATCCCTCCACAGGTTTTCAAGATACGTTTTCACCATCACCACGATGCTGTCAAACCACACCCAAAAGGTGTCAGGACTGTTTTCCTAGACCAGGGTCAGGACAAGGCAGGTGACAAAGTTACATATTGGAACCCACGGGCAAGGATGCAACACATTGATTCAGGTGTGAAGACCGTCAGAATAAGAAACAGGAGTATCATTAAGTGAGATGTTGTCAATTAACTAAGCATGGTGTTGCTATTCTCTCCTTAATCTATTTATCGTCTTATTTGTGTGAAACTTTGTAATTTCTTACCTTTGAAAATTTGGACCAAGTTACACTACAGATGTCGTAGCTCTGTTGCTTTCCCAGATGGACAAAAACATATATAATAATAATAATAATCAAGTACAAGAAATCTTTTATATCTATATCTACAGTATATATTCTATGTTATATAGTATCTCAATGTGTCTGTCAACAGAATTATAAATGAAAAATAGATGCGTCGCAGAATGCTGTTTCTAATCTCGTTTGATTCTCACCTCTCACATCTATCCTTCCATGCATAATCGGAACTGCTTAAACCTTATGGTCAGAACACATTAAAGCTATGCGAAATCTTCTGCGGGAATCATATCATATCGTGAGAGGCAGCAAACAATAGCCCGGTGTGAAATCGGTAACACTTTTTGGCCGTCGACGTCAACTTACCAAAAAGTCTGTGTGCGATCATTTCCAGCTGAGCGTCATTCAGACCAAGTTGAGTGGCAGACAGAAACTGCCAACTCAGCATCTCTCCAAACTGTGGCCAAGTGGCTGCCGGAGATTTGGCAAAGAACATCATATCCTGTGGGAAATGAAAAATAATAATCGTTTCGATCATTTTTTTTCTGGTGGCTTGTAGCAGCTTACAATACGCTTGCTTGGCTGGTTTCGACGTTTCTCACTTTAGTATTTTTACTGAGCATGTTGAACCAGAGCACAGATGCCCAGGCACTCTGCTGTTGACTGGAATTGGAGATGATAACCACTGGTAGAGAGGTGGCCTTGGTAGGGTACAAGAAATTCACATTTAAGTTACAACTTCAAATTGCTATACCCAACATTTGAAGTGACTGCTTGACTTTCATTTTATATGGAATAAATATACTTTACCTGCAATTCAACAGACATCCCTTTCAGCTCAAATAAAGTGTTGAAGTAGAGGATGTGCAGCTCCTCCGTCACGCACAGAGAAATCTTTCACCAACGTACCACACACAACGATGGTTAGAAATGCTTTTATTAAAATGATATGTATTGTCTGCGTGTTCCCCATGTTAAGCAGGCCTACTTACATCATTGGCACCTTTACCCCCACCTCCTGTCTTCTGCTCCTTCAAATTCTACCAGAGAAGAAAATATAACGTGTGGTGGTTGGACAATTGACAATAACTTAAAACACTTTGTATGCAATAGAAAATTACAATCAATCAAAAGGACCGGGAGACGTTAGTAGAGACCAGAGTGGAGCTCATTAAAAATGGTCTTTGTGTGAAAATCAAAATGATATGTCTCTTTATGAAACTGAGGCATAATGTCGGGCACAACTTGACTGAAATCGGCAGAAGTTAATCTTTCGGCTTGCCAAAAACAAGTCTACTAATGGCACAACTCCTCCACGTGGCATCGTTCACCAATGGCAAGGAAACAGGAGTTAAGAACATTCGGAGAGAGATTCGTTGGGGGTTCCCCCCGATATCTGATTATTTTCCCTGTAGGCAATCAGGAAAATCCCTAATTTGGATCACTGCCGCTTGAGGATTCCATTGAGAAGGAAGGTCACTCACGAGATGCCTGAAGTCTGCCACCATGCTTCCACTCTGACTCTCTGACAAGGCTTTGCTTGTGGTGCCGAGGACATTGAAATGACGATATCTACAAGCAGAACAGGCTTGATCAAAATAAACAAGCTCAAAACCATTCAAAAAGTAATTACCACATCACTTGGAGGCGAAGAATGAAAGAAAATGTTTACCCTTTTATCTGAGGGGCTTCCCTAAGAGAAAAAAAAAAGGATTAAACACAAAGTGTAACACACCATCATACACGTGTGCACTGAGAAATGAGCAACGCTTTTACCGGTCCATTGAGATGTTGACTTTCATGGAATTATTCAGCTCAGGAAATTTGATGAGGAGTCTGCAAGATTTTTAGAGTGTTCAAAAACGTGCAAGACAGCTCATGTTTTTTGTCTCTAGAAAATTCTCTATGACTATTTCAGTGCTGTAAACGTACTGCATAAGTTTATGTGGTTTAATAAACCTCTAAAGCTACTTGCTATGGAGATCCTGAAACATGCTTGCTAACGAATCAGTTCACTAAATTTGAAAGGGTTGGGCTGCACTTGCAAAAAATGTCCATAAAGGCCCTTTTTCCCCCCCACTAGAGCCGATACCGATTATTAGCTGTCCAGGAGGCCGACAACCGATATTTGAAGCCGATATTTGTTTGTGGTATAAGTGAAAACAATTGACTTAATTTAAAAGCTCTTTAAGGACACGTTTAATCACCAGCTTTTTGGATTTGCAACACGTTAGAAGTTTTTTGTTTTTTTTTTTTCCAGTCATCTTTGCTGAAAAATTCTAACAAGGGTATGGAGCTTACAAGTTAAGCAATAACGTTCAATGAAAACATCAAATAAGTGTTAGCTGCCTCAACTTTTCTAAAATAGTGGAGATTTACCAAATGTCAATGCAATTGAAATTTAATTTTTCACTTCTCACTCATTATTATCATTATTTTAAGTGCAAAAACAAAAAAAGCCCATGCTCAACACATCGACTGGCCAGCAGGTCGTCCGTGTGAGGTGCTAGCAGAGAACTTAACATCTCAAAAGAACCCAATTTTTAATTCAGCATTTATCGGCCGTTGGATTTAAAAAATGGCCGACGGGGATGCGCCAAAATGCCAAATATCGGCTCCAATTATCATCCCGACCGATAATCGGTCTGTCACTAATGCAGTTGATTAACATAGCATTTGCCAGACATGGAAACTGACCTGGTCTTAACACAAAACTGTATACTTTTGTGGAAAACCAGAGACACTGACCTGGTTTTAACAGAGAACTGAACACCTGTGCGGAGAACCAGGGGGCCTTTCCCCTGAGGCATGGACGGCTGAGTCTCAACCACGAATGAACTTTGAGAAATGACGACAAAAACAATAATATGAGCATTTTTAAAAAAGGAAATGATCGGGGAGAAACGTAGCGCAAACGGTGAGTAAAGCTGATACCTCTTGAGCAAATCTGTAAGGAATTTTCCGGTCCTCCTTTGCAGAAAAGGTTTCTGAGCCTTCACGGGGTCGTTGTCATAGCTTATCTTTCCAACCAGCTCCTCCAGCTTACTGAGGAACTCACGCACTTGGAAGAGACATTCTGCAACACAGGTAAACCTACAAGGGGAGCAAATGTCCGCACAAGTGTCAAACAGGAGAAAAAATAAATAAAATCACGAGTCACAGCCAAATGGGCTCTGTGGGCTTCTGTCTAACAGGTTCATTTTTAGTGAGAGCAATTTCTCAAGTGAGATGACCATTAATATCTTGTGAGCACGTTACACTTTTCATATTTAACTTGCGTTAACTTACGTTTCTGTATGTATCAGATATAACCAACAAAAAGTGCCAGTGTAAAGCCTGGTCACAAGATAAAAATAATCTGGACTTTCCGATTTCAATCGACATTATTTTAAATAAATCTGAACCAAAATGCCGTGTTTATCCGCACAATGCAGCATACCATTTTTCAAGCTGATCGAGACAAACTCTGTCTGGAGCTCCAATGCAGGATTTTTGCTGTCTCCTCTGCCATTGCAACATCTCTTTGTTCACCAAGACATTTATAAGGTCCTCAGCTCTGTCCAGGAGCTTATTCAGGTCAAACAGCGCTGTCTGGATCCAAAAGACAAAATGAGAAAGGAGATAATACGACTAGGGACACACTGATTTCGTTTTGTGTATCCACTGTCTCTAACCTTCCTGCTATTGTTGAGTTTGTTGATAAGTAACTGAAATCTGTCTTGTTGTGGGTTTGCAGAGTTGTCTGCTGTGGTGGCGTTTCCACAGTGGGATCACACGGTTTCCACGCAAGATCAACAAAACAGAAAAAGAACAGAATGTGACTCATCCTCAAAGAACTTTCGAATTTAGTAGGACAGTGCTCTTTGCTTACCTTCTAACAAGTACGTCTGGTATTTAAAATCAAACTCATCTTGCTGCTCCTCCAGACACATCATTGTATGTTCCATACACTGTCAGCCACCAAACATTTAAAAAAAAAAAAAAAAACACTGAAAGACCTGTCATATATTTCATCCACATGTTGAAAACTAAATCAACAATATCAACACCTGCACTTCATTTTTAAGGCTGGCCATTCTCCGGTCAAGGTCACGCTGAGTGCTGGTCTCAAAGCCTCCTTGTTCTACTTGCAAAACCCGCACCTGATAAGAGACAGTAGAACAAAGTATTTAAACGTCGACTGTATTCCGGAACAGTGGAATCAAATGTAGCAAAAGTTATATGATTTGGACCACTTGATTTCAAATAAAATGTTCAAGGAAAATAAATGTGTTCCCATGGAGAAACTATCTCAAAACTACCATACTTTGTGTATAAATATGTAATATTAGACATTAAATCATGTTAGAATGAAGGTACCTAGTATTTTTTTTTTGTCACAAAAAAAAAAAAAAAAAACATTTGCCTGCTCAGCCAGATCCGCAGTCTGCAAGATCTCTTTCTCTTTGTCCAGGAACCAACACACTGTGTTTGCCAAGGCACATGGGTACTCCTGGTACCTCTGTGAGAAGTTGCACAGATCAGAAACAATATAAACAAATGATCACTCTCAGGGGGGGAAAAAAAAAAAAAAAAAAAAAAAAAAAAAAGCATAACATCATTAAGACATTTATTATAATTTTAAATCGTAGAAATGTGTACCTGAAAACTACCATTGTCAATTCTCTATTTCCATAAAATCATTAATTCTAGCTTCATATTCCAAACATCCAGTCCAGACCTGAAAATTCTGTTTATAGCGTCGAATGTTGTGTTGCATTAAGAAGGACTCCTCTTGTACAAAGCGGCTGTACTGGATGTCTAGATTTCCCAACAGGGCCTGGAACAATACCATCGCCAAATCATAGTCACTCGCTGCTCGTTGCCTAGAAAGAAGCATATATGAGAACAAATCAGTGTATAACAAACAGGGTGAATTCAATGTTCATTGCCGTCTACAGAGACCAAGTAAAAGTTTCGTTTGTATTTTTAGTCATGGCTGTAGCTTCGGCACCAAGCTGTCAAATTGCCCTTGGCCATTTGTATGCAGATCTGTGCATGTGGTGCAGTAATAATTCTCATGTCAACAATTCTCAGAGCCACAAAGGGGCATATTTTCAACATCCCGGTTGTGGGAATTGTTGTGATGTTTTGATGTATGAACAACATTTGTTTCTTGAGGATGGCACAAACATTGTCTCAATGTGAGAATCCTTTCCTCAATTTATCAAATATTAGTACAGTATATTCAAAGCGCTGTTTGAAGTTGCCCAAGCTTACCACTGCTGTGATTCTATCCATGCAGCCAAGTAATGGCGGACATCCATGGGAAGAGCCTCCCTGTCATACAGGTCGTGTAACTGTTGACTAAACGCAGCAGGCAGCTGCATCAGTCTCTCCCACTGGGACATCTTGGGGGGGCAAAGGAAAAGGTACAAGGATTGTCAGGTGCCCTTCAAAAATAGTAAAGTATTTTCAATTTGTGGGACTTAAATTGCCATGTCCAGAATCACACATATCATTCAAAAACACTTGACGATAGTGGCGACTCACGCATTTGGTACCTGGGCATTCAGCCTTACCCAACAGAATGTAAGTTATGATACCACTAGTACGTCACAGATCTAGAAAGACTCAATGCCATTTTAAAACGTAATAAAACAGCGCCCAACTCAGGTGTGCCAAATCTGGATAGATCTGAAGATTTATCTAATAACATGATATAGTCATGCAAACTTAAAAAATACTGGCAATATAATTACGTGATGTTGATTACTAAAAGTGTGTAAATGTGTACAGATGACTCCAGGCTTGTTTTGTTCATCGTTTTTGGAAAACCTCTAATCAACCAATAAGTGGACCAAAATATGCTGACGTTTTTGCTGATACAGCTGATAAAAGCTAGTGATGATAACCTGAAGCCTTCAAAAGTCAGAGGCAACAGCTAAACGGTAAAACTGCAAACTTTGGAGGTTAAGTAAATACTACCGCTCTTCTCAATGTGGAGACAGCGTATATCTTTAAACAGAATACTTCTGCATCTGTAAAACATGTATACAAGTTCGCCTGTACAACATGTCCATACCTTGCTATGGGCTGATGTCAACGTCAACTCGTTGTCCCGACAATGGTCTATTAAATATTAGATTTCTAGCCGTAATAAGCCGCCTGAAAGCGACCGGTGGTTTCCATCAAACTGAGAATATAAGGCAGGCGTGACAATGTTGTGGACTCTATTTCCTTGGTCTCGTTTTCGTCGAAAGGGTTCCTCCCACAGCATTTAAATACGACGAAGCCATTTTGGTTCCAAAATATTAAACATAAGCGCCAGTCCGAGCCACAATGGACTTCGACGATTGCACAGTTACCGTAACCGAGTCAAATCAAACCGGTGATTGGTGAATTCGCAGTCAGAGCAGCGCATGTGGTTGGTCGAGCAGTGCATCAATCAAAACTATCTCTTTCGAAAACGAAACTTAACTCGGGTATGCGATTTCCGAGGAAATTGATGAAAGTGGAAAACATGACCTGCAATCTTTATTGAAAAAAATCATTTACCATTTCTCTGCATCCATGTATGTAACGTAACTTCTTTTTTTTCTTCACTTTCGTTTGTTTGTAAACAATTTATTTGTTAATAACCGTATATTTATGTATTTTTTTTATACAGTTCAGTTTTGCTTATTTGACAATAAAGCTGACTTGACCTGAAAAGCGAACTACTGTAACAGATTCTATGATACAGTACGTACCATGTTCGTTCTGAGTAAAGGTATTGGTTTCGTCGTTGCCAAAATGTCTCATTTGGGGGTTCACCATTGCCAAATGTAACCCATTGGATGGCACGTCTGAAAATGAATGAATGGATTACTGTAATTGAGAAAATCATTCGTCGACATTCATACGCAGGTTTTATATATGTGTGTTTATTTATATATGATACTCAAGAAGCAACATACTAATTTTCCACGTTAATGTAAGTGTATGTATTAGCAGACTCATATTCTTTAGTCTAGTGTCACTGATAAAAAGCAGGAACTCAATTACCTGTAGTTGTATTTGGCACTGGAAAACAGAAACACCAAGATCCGTTGTATTCATTTAGTTCCTTTATTTAAGCAGCGGACGGACTGTGTAAGCCTTGTAGTTTAAAAATTAAGTCAACACGACTCAGACAACATATAAAAACTTTTTATTTTAAGTAGAAAATATACAAAGAAAAACAATTTTGTTCATGTCAAATTGTAAACAAAAATACTGGATATAGCTTGTTATGTGTTCTTTTTTTTTTCTTCAGTGCTTGCTCAAATATCTGTAAATGCCCCACTGGTAATCCTGAATACAGTATTGTACATGAATAATATTTCTCGCTCAGTTGAAGTGGGCTACATTTTAGCTTTCGATGTAATGTTCTGTCAAGTCCTTCATCAATAGAAATAAGCAGGGAGCGGATGAGCCTTCTTCATGTGGTCACTGCTTTGGGCTTGAGGAACATCCTGCTGTGCCAGTAGTCGGGATTGTCAAAGGATCGGTCTCCACTTACAGGATCTCCGACATCAACTCCAGCTCGCACTTTTACATAAGGGTCAATGCCCAACTGACGAGCCGTGGTGCCACTTGTCTCTCCCTCGCCGCCTGTTTGCATGTTCTGATACACTGCTGCGTCTGCAGGCTTCATTGCGGTGAAGCAGTCCATGTCCTCGTATTCATAAGCCCTGCCTTCATCCCTATCCTGGATCTTTAGCTCCTTGTTCTCCCGAAGGGCTTGTCTCAGCTTCGGCTGCCTGTTAGTGTAATGATAGTTACTGTCTTCCACGTACTCCTCTTCTTCCTCCTTCTCTTCTTCTTCTGCCATCCCAACAGTTATGCGAGGAGGAAGAGGAGGAGGAGGAGGAGGAGGAGGAGGAGGAGGGTCATGGGCCGGAGGATCATCATCCTTCTCACTACACCTGATATCCATGTATTCATATTTAACCTCTTGAGAATCAAGCTGTTTGGAGCTGTGATTATTCCTGATGAATGGCGTGATATCGCCCGAGCTGGCCATCATCTTCGATGAGAGGGAGGATGCTCGCTTCTTGTTGGGCTTCAGACACAGGCCATTGTCCTTGAGGTGGCTGTTGATTCGGGGCGAGAGACGCGTCTGCTTGTTCATGTACTCGTATTCCTCGTCGTTCAGGTTGTACAAGAGCCCGGACGAGTGCGACTTGCCCATCCCGCTGGGAATGACTCGAGATGGACTCAGCAAGGTTTCTGTGAAGAAAGAGGAACAGTTATTCACTTTGTCATAATTTCTCACTTGGCTCAGAGGTGTTGTACCCAAGTTACACACACACACACACACACACACACACACACACACACACACGCACACACACAAAACCATTCACTTCAAATGATATATCAAAATACAAATTTATTGTTTTTGTAAAGTCCCCTCTATTATTTCTATGAAAACATCAAAAAAATGACCTCTTTCCGGGCTGTCTCCAGGCAGCACATAACCGTTTTGGTCCTCTTCATCCATCTCTGGGGTTGGCGTCTCAGGCGGCCCACCAGACAAGCTGTCTCTCTGCGACATATAGGCGCTGTCCTGCCTCTGACGTCCACGCTTTGGGCTCCCAGTCAGACATGTGTCCTCGATCATCTCCAGTTCGGTGGCGGTGCCGCCGCCCTCCGAACTCTCGGACACAGTGCGAGCAGAGTTGAGTCGAGAACGTGACTGCCACGGAGCCTGAAATATTGTGAATACTGCAATATTAGAAGGTCATTTTGATCACTTTTATTATGTAATCTAAGGATGATTATGAACGTATTTCATTTAGTGGCACACTTCCAGTGTTTTGTGTTTTGAAGCGTTGCAATGTTTGATGGTAACACTTCCATGTGCATTGTAATGGGTGCCGTTTTGGTTTAGTTTAGTTTAGTTGCCATTTCTCAAGCTTGTCAAAAAAAAAATTAAAGGAGAAGACCATGTTTGGGCACCCACCTCTAATCTACAGTAATACAAAGTATCTCCGATATTGGAGGGTTTACCCGGTGTACTGGTAGAAGACAAATAACTTTGCGCAAAACCAAATGCTGTTACCTGTCCGGGGTTGTCAACACCTGATGTCATTGGCAGATAACCAGCACCACCTGGTGAACCCAGAACCACCTTAAGAGACACATGTTGTATTTAGATACAGGAAGTGACATTTGAATATGTGCAGGATGTTCGAAAAGCCACTGTGCATTTAGAATTTTACTCAATGACATTTGCGGACCGCTGAAATGTATTTCAACATGTCTGTTCATAACAAAGACAAATGCACAGTGACTTTCCCAATGTCCCCTATTTTAAAACGAGATGGGAATGAATTACTCTGTGAGAATCCAGCCTGGAGAGACCATTGAAGCTCCTCGACTTCGTAGGAGACAGGTAGTGGGAGGGCGGGTTGAGGTCATCGATTGATATTTGCTCCGCCTGGTCCTCCAGCTCAAATTCAAGATCCTCCATGTCATCTAGGTCTGCACTACGTTGGGTGACCTCATCAGGGGGCCCATCAGGCTGGCTGCAGTCCTCCTGTTGACGGCGAATAAAAGTAGTGACACAAAGAACATGACCAGGCCCACCTGCGTGCTGTTCCGAAATCTCGCGACACAGACGATGTGCTGTCTCACCTTGATCACCAGGTAGCGAGGAGGATCTCGCGCCATTCTGGTAAATTCATTGGCCAGCTCTTTGAATGTGGGACGGACGTTCTCATCAATCATCCAACCTGTCAGGTTGTTGTCACATTTCACAATGTCAAATACAATTCCATTACGAATAAGGTATATTGAGTAGGATGTAATTATGAGCAGAAACAATAGTTGAAGATCATAAACTCACACTTGACCATTACCATGTACACGTCAATTGTGCAAATAGGGGGCTGGGATAGTCGCTCCCCCTTTTCCAACAGATCCGGAACTTCCTGCGGGCGCATGGTTGAGTACGGCTCCATTCCGTGCGACATCATCTCCCATATTGTTACGCCTACCGATGAAAGACAGATTTAACGTGGCATCAAAACAGCACAGCAAAAGGCTGCTCTTAACAACATTCAACATATCGCCTTTTCCATGATCTATGCAGAACAGAAGTGTGAAAAGTAAGGCCATGCTCTGTTCTTTAATCCCACCCACGAAGAATCTTGTCACAAGTCCCTTATTGTTATCACAATTTGGTCGTGTTTTCCTGAAATTGGTTAATCAAAATGTATCGAAAAGCCAGGTCAGCCTTGCTGTTTATATTGGCTTGTGGTGTCATCTTTGAAGAAGCTATTCATTGAAAAATGCCTCTCAACATGACTGAAGTGGACGATTCCGAAAAAAAATATGACAATTGATGACACTTTGCCACACACTGAGCGATTGAGTACTGCATGTCGACCACAGCACTGCAGCGGTAAAACTGTAGTGTTGTATCATGTGTTGACGTTCCAAATACAAGATGTGTTAGCGCGTTATTATTTTTTTTGAACCACAAAAACATGACACCATAGTCAAGGAAGAAACAGTTTGCAACAAACTAGAGAGCAAACGCGACAATTGAGAAGTCACATGTGCATGAGAATTATAATATTGTTGAGTATTATTGTAAAACAGTATATATGCGATATTGTATTGGTACAGCAAATGGAATGAAAACATGACTCACCATAACTCCAGACATCACTTTGATGAGTGTATCTGCGAAACAGGATGCTCTCCAAAGCCATCCACTTGATTGGTGTCTAGAAACAAATTTCAAGTCTTCAGTTAACAACACATATTTAATCCAATTATTTTTATCTGACTGAAAGTCAATGTTTCAGCCAGTATACGAACCTTGATTTCATTGTAAAAATACTTTTTGTCATCAGGGTACAGTAGGTCGGCAATGCCGTAGTCGGAGATTTGGACAGTGTAGTTTTTCTTCAACAGCACATTTCTGGCAGCCAGGTTCCTGTGGACCATCCTGTTCTCCTCCAGGTAATACATACCCTGAGTGGAGGAGAATATTGTATAATGAGTACACCATCCTGTCTCGTCTTGCATATGCAAGTGTTGCTCAGTCAGGCCATTTGATTTTTACCTTCGCGATCTGCACACACCAGTTGAGGAGCCTCTGGGGACTGAGCTTGTTCTTGTTGTTCCTGACGTGCTCCAGCAGGGAGCCTTGGTTGTTGAGTTGGGTGATGAGCTGCAGGTTGGCGCCGGGACAGATACCGAGGATCCGGACTACATTGATGTGGTCCAAGCTTCCCATCACCATCATGTGCTGCGGTCGACATTGAGAACTCGTCACTATTGCTGAACGTTAAGTTTTTTGATTAAAAAAAAAATGTTGCTGATAAATTAATTTGATCATTGAAATCAATTTATCGCCCAGTGCCCAGCTATTCTCTTTTTGAAATGAACGGTGTTTTGCTTTCTCACATCTGTCATTTCAAAGAATGTCTGCCGCCCAGTGCGATCATGAATCGTTTTTATGGCAACTGGAAGCTTGACTGTGTCTCCTTCAGGGATCCAAATGCCCTGTGAAATGCAGAAAGACTTCAGTGTGCTTTTCATCGGTAGCAAGGGGTGGCACAATCTTCACTACCTTATGAACTGATCCAAACACGCCGTGACCCAGCAGCTTGATCTTACGCAACTCAGTGGACTTCAAGATACGAGCGTGGACTTTGGGCCCCTTCTCACCAGGATCCAGTGGCTCAAAACCCTGAGAGCACACAGCAAAAAAAGTGTGTTTCAAACCAAGAAGGTCTTAGTTGGCGACGACCACAATGAATCCCACCGGACATCCTCTAATTGTTTATAAAAAGAAAAAAAAAAGATGGTCAAATAAAAATACAAGATGTACACTACTCACAAATTTTGTGATATTTGGCTCTCATGGGGAAATTTCAGGATGATCATAACCTTTACAGCTGAACTTAATTTGATTTTCTCCAAAACTTTCATGTCAAACTGTTCATGTTTTGATAATTTTGGTGCAATTTGATGTTCTCTAACAAGGATCTTTATGGCTCAGTGGACTTCAAGATACGAGCGTGGACTTTGGGCCCCTTCTCACCAGGATCCAATGGCTCAAAACCCTGAGAGCACACAGCAAACAAAGTGTGTTTCAAACCGAGAAGGTCTTAGTTGGCGACGACCACAATGAATCCCACCAGAGATCCTCCAATTGTTTATAATAAAAAAAAAAAAAAAAAGATGGTCAAATAAAAATACAAGATGTTCACTACTTACACATTTTTGTGATATTTGGCTCTCATGGGGAAATTTCAGGATAATCATCAAAGAAAATATAACCTTTACAGTTGAACTTAATTTGATTTTCTCCAAACCTTTGACGTCAAACTGTTCATGTTTTGATAATTTTGGCACAATTTGATGTTCCCTAACAAGGATCTTTATGGCAAAATTCACAACAGGTGTTTGCTCCAAGAAAATTTCCTAAGATTTCAAATTCTATTCCTTTCTGTGACTCTTCCAGTCTCTCTGTTGCAACCTGCTTTTGACACGCATCCCTTTTCAGGACATCCTGTTTGAAGCTTGGCAATGTCAAGATACTGTTGATCAATCATCATTTTGGTCTCATGATGTCAAAATGAACAACAGTAAGAGAGCAGTGGTTCTTAAATTTTTACTCCAAGTACCACCACATCAAATACTTGCTCTCTCCACCATGACCGACGTTACATTGCATAGTGGGCCGAAGTGTTCATGTACAATGTGACCGAAGCACCCCTGGATCTATTTAAAGATTTCTTAAAAGTTACCTACTTGTGTAATTCTGTTATTTCTTTGCATACCGCTAGAGGGAGCCCGCGTCACCCAATTGGTAGCGTACCACACTGACAATTAGCGACTATTGAAGACTCTCATGTCATGTTTAACTCCCAATTCCAGTTGAAACAACAAATGTACTGGTCCATTCATGGCTCAACCACCTGTTACAAATTTTACCGCTCGGCGTCTCAAAAGAGAACTGAAGAAAAATCCTGAAACAGTGAAAAGTTGGACATGTACATGCAAAAATTTAGAGAAAGTCAAATTAAGTTCACCACTTATGCACTTCAGGTTTATCGTGAAATTTCTTCCGGAAAATCCCTAACTTTTTGTGCATAATGTATATTTATTTGGCTTCTGTTGAGATATGAACTAGGTAGCGTACCACACTGAGAATTAGCGACTATTGAAGACTCTCATGTCATGTTTAACTCCCAATTCCAGTTGAAACAACAAATGTACTGGTCCATTCATGGCTCAACCACCTGTTACGAATTTTACCGCTCGGCGTCTTAATAGAGAACCGAATAAAAATACTGAAACAGTGAAAAGTTGGACATGTACATTCAAAGATTTAGAGAAGGTCAAATTAAGTTCACCACTTATGCACTTCAGGTTTATCCTGAAATTTCTTCCGGAAAATCCCGAACTTTTTGTGCGTAATGTATATTTATTTGACTTCTGTTGAGATATGAACTACAGTTTCAAACACAAAATTTGATTATGATCCATCTGCAGTGCCGGACTAATGACTATAAATCCAATATAGTTGCCGGAATCCCACATAATAAACCCATCAGGAGAACATAGCTACTACCTCACTGAAACTAAGGACTCCCCTCTCCACTGGCCATGTACCTCCTCATAGCTCGTTTGCGGCGGATGGCGAGCCCTCTGCGGTACAAAACGCTCAGCACGAAAATAGAGAAGCTGGCAAACAGAATGGCGATAACTCCCAGTACTATGCCTGTGGTTGCTTGTCTAGAAACACAAAAATATAGAATGGAGATTTCACATTGCGGAAACGTAAAACATGAATGAGAATGCTGCCGAATGAGAGGAGAATCCTACCCAGAAATGTATCTGGAAGACCCAATACAGCCTCCAGTTCCTGGACCAAAGCACCTAGAGAGCAATCATATTTCAGCTAAATGCAGAACACATAGAGAGTTCACACAGTCCCACAGGTTTGCCTTACCCTTGAGTACAGTTGATGTGACAAGGCTCACAGCGCCCTTGCTTGTTCGGGTACTTAAAGATGACCCCCTCACCTCCCATCACACCCTCCGGACATGAGGAGACACAATGTGGGCCGTCCTGTCGGTTGGCACACGCTACACACTCGTCTGCTCCCTGCACATACAAATGAATGGGTAGACTCGGTTTGAATATAACTTAAATATAGAAATAGAAAAAGAAATGTAAAACTGTAATTAACAAATGCAGTATACTGGACTGGGAAAAAAAAGTTGAAGTCATGATGACATTTAAAAAAATAGATTCAGTAATTATTCTTGTGCCAATAGAGGAAGCCTGCGTATGACAGTTGAGCATTTTTGTGAGCATTCATACCGGGCCTATGCAGGTCTCCTTTCCCTCCTGGACTTTACACTCAGGGTGGCAGGGCATACATTCTCCTGATGCATCTGCAAACTCACGTGTCTCCCTACATTCACATAGAAATAATCAAAATGTTTCCACAGACCACAGATGACAAAATAAGCATGGTCGGGTCGGCAGGACCCGATGAATGAATGGATGAAAACTGACCCTGTCACAAACATGCACTCTGGCACACAAGTTCCTCCTCTGCTGTAGTTTTTGCAGGAGAGACACTGATCCGGGCCTGGACCCCAGCAGCCCTCCGAGGAGCAAAGGGTGTCGCAAACGTGGCCCATCTCAACTGTACAGAAATGCAAAGAGACATAAATTTAATCAAAACTGTGTCAATAGGCTGCACGAGGAAATGCTAAAGTACCGGTGGGCAAATTTCTGTCGCATTTAAATTTTTTTAAACAGGCAGATGTAAAAGAGGTGGGCTCAATTAATACAAGAAGTATTACAGGACTATTGTAATAATGTAAATATTCGGTGACCCGGTTTAAAGGGCGCAGGAGGCAATACGTGGCCCCTGAGCCATATTTTGCCTAACCTTGACCCAAACCAACTCACCGCACTCATTTCTTGGCCGGTTTTCCTTAATATCAATGTACTTCTGGCGTCGCTGCGGGCGAGAACTACTTGTCAAGATACGTGTCCAGTTGACAGTGTCGTGGTAGCATAGCTTCTTGTTTCCTGTGATGTAGACGCTTCCATCATTTATCCTTTGAAGCGATCGTAAGCCCAGAGAGGTCAAAGACGGGATCTTCATCACCAGCAGAGAGTAGCCCCTGAAAAATAATGACAACACGATGCGAGATCCATAAAAAAACAAAACATTAAATTCCAAATGAGATTTAAGACCCCGAAAAATGTAGGTACATGAAAATATTACGATACCTTCTCGAGCTCACGCCTCTAAATGGTTTTAAAGGGATAGAGGAGGGAAAAAAAGAAAACACAAACTGATTAGAATGTGCATCATTTGATATTACATTTACAGTTATCTCATCCAAAGGGAATAAAAACATAGCTGGAAAAAAAAAATCACCGGTAAAGTGTTCTGCCTTGAATGGTTTGCAGATTGGAGAACACGGATAGGTCCGTCATATTTTCAGGCCACGACTGGATACTGAGGATGTCTGAAAATGTTACATTGTGTGTGTTCATGGTCATATCGAAGAAAAATGAACACAATCGCTAAAGAATCTTGAGATCTGAACAAACACAAACCTGTAATCTCTCGCACCGTGTTGAAAATCTTCAGTTTTTCTGGATCAAGGGCTGGAATGTTGTTGTAATCGTCACTTTGATTGGCGGAAAAGACACAAATGTCATTTCAAATCATGCAGATAAGGACACGAACAGTGGCGCGGAGGGAGAGTCTTGTTACCCATGGATCCCGGTCACCAGGAAGTGAAGACTGCCCTGGATCTTTGTGCAGTTAATAAAACTGTCGATGTTCAGAGCATCCACCGTCTGTCGGTTCTGAGTTCCTGTACCGCGGCAAGCTGCAAGGAACGATCTCAATTTAGGAATACTGTAGATGTTGAAAACGTAACACGTAAATACAGACGTCTAAATTAAACAGATTTAATACAATGCAAATGCTTGGTGGACCAGATGAATGAATGGAGCCATTTTTTTGATTCCATGATTTTGTGCTACAGATCTTGTCATGGATCCATTATTGTACATTTAATAAAACAGCACTTTTGAATGCAAAAATCTCAAGTTGTATTTACATCAGAGTCATTCTATGACATTCAGTGCACTGCATACCTTTAGGACAGAGGCCTCCACAGAGCTCACACCTTTTCACCCCGTTTTTCTCCACCTCCATTTTATGGGTGGGACAGTTGCTTACGCATGAGCTGCCATCCACCACAAAGTTTGCTATATGGATGAAAACATACAACATGTCAGCTTCAGAGACAAACGGCACTAATGCATTGAAAATAATAGACCAGTGATTGCTTGAGACTCACTGGGACACTGGGACACACAGATGGAGCCATACTGGTACTTGGCATCGGGATTGGGCTCCAGTTTGAAGGTGTGCTTGTTGTAGATCACCGTCTGAGGACACTGAGGGACGCAGGAACCCGAGTTGTTGAAGTTCCGACAAGCCTGCAAAATGGGACAGATGGCCGTCGTTAGTCATTTGCACTGTAAATATTTCAAATATTAAGGTTTAGCTTCAACTAAAATGTGTGAATTTGTGGGAAAAAAAGAAATGAGCTATTCCATGTCATGAAAAAGGTTGAAACCAGTGGTAGGATTGATAAATCTGTTTTCCCGTCACTATATCGTCTTCTTCACTTCATTGAGATCACTCCCCGTAATTTTCCTTCCAATGTGCCGAGAAGTTTGTTTTGCTCATTTCTAACCTCTTCCTGAATGATTTAAAAAGATGGAATACCTGTAGTCCATTGAATGAGAAGAGAGGGGGTGACATCATCAAGTAATTTTTAGCATTTAATAGACGTTTGTTTGGTGGACCTTCAAAATCTCAGGTTTGTCTCATATGAAGTCCACCTCTGTGGACAGGCAACAATTGTTTTTGCCTGATCATTAATTTGACATCGACCATAACGACTTACAAAGCAGTCAGTGTCGAGGGGTCCAGTGCAGCCTCCAGCACATTCATTGTGACAACACTCGCTCGGGTTCCTGCCAAAACAGCGGCCATTGCACTGGGGTGCGCACACCGTCTTTGTCACTGGAGCATATTTGAGACAACATGTCAGTCAAACAACCATAAAAAAGTAATGTTACCCTGTTGTCACTTACAGATCTGACATGTGTCGTTTCCGGGACCCCAACATGGAACGTCCTCGCATGCTTCACTGCAAGGCTCTGACACATACAGAGGCATTGAGGCATGAGAGAAAGTAAAACGGCTTAGCTTCTTTTATCACTAAAAAGCACATTTAACTATGTTCCTGCTAAGATGATATCAGTTAAAAATCACTGCGAGGCCTTTGCGATGTTTCAAGTCAGAGATTTGGGCTGACACCAAAATTCATCAAATTCTTCACACTGTTGCATTTTGTACTATTCCCTTTATGTGCACGACGCAAAAGTTTTAATAATATACAGTACCATAATTAACAAACTGTGTGTACAGCTGGCATAAAAAGTCTACACACCCCTATTCAAATGCCAAATTATTATGATAACAAAAAAAAAATCACATCAAGATTTCTAAGATCATTTCATAAGATTTTCCACCATTAATTGGACCTGCAACTTTTCAACTGGAAAAAAAGCAAACCTTTCAAAAGGGGGAATAAAAATAGCTTGCACCCCCTGTTACAACGGAGGGGAAAATAATCAAAGGGCCTTTGATTAACGCCAAATAAAGTTCAGATGTTCAGTTCTGAAATGTTTTATCTTGGTCTCATTTTTTAGATCACAAAAGCATTGGAACAAGGGCATGTAGACTTTTTACAGACACTGTAGCTGAAGTAGTTTAGCTCATTTCCATTTTTTTTTCCCTCAAGCTACTGCATTCCCCTGCAGTCTTACCTCACCCCCCTGGGAGAGTCAACCACTGATTTGACATTGAGGAACAAACCTTTCTGCACATCATCTTATTGTTTTTTTTACCGCCATGACAAACCTCTTCTACAGGTAAACAGCAGATGATTGTATTTGGGAGTACTCTTCACTCACTTTCAGGTCCATTGTCCTCCAATATAATAGGCGCTGCCCCGTCCTTTACAATATCCTGCCAGATGACCTGTGGGGCGTAGCTCAGGTACTTATTTTGGATGATCTTGACTCCTCCCTCCAGTATTTCTGTGGGTGGCAGACATTGCATGTAAATGATGAGACACAAATAACGAGACGCTACATGCCCATGACTCAATTATATCAGCCTCAGACATTATTAGACATTACAGCACTGGAAAACACACTTACATGGGCAAGGGCTCATGTTTCACACGCAGTTGAAAGGCTTACACGAGGTATTGCTGTGACCTCACCAAATACAATACACACTACACACACATATACTCGTGCTGTTCAACGACAGGTATGCTGAAGGCGCGGCAATGTGTGGAGCTCCAACAAGCAGCCTCTTATCTGCACGGCCGCCCACACTTACTGTGGGCATACTATACTTTAACGGACATACTCTTTACTACACACCAAAACGTACTCTTTCAACTCACACCGATCCACTCAAATGTATACTTTACACTCACATGTACTCTTAAACACACACTGAAATACATACAGTACACTTAAACTAAAACTTGTAGAGTACTCTGAAATCTACAATGAAACATCTACACTCTAAAAGAGTCAACTAAATAAAAATTTACATCTTAACGGATGCACTTAAATTCATCCACTAAAACACAGGTGTCAAACTCAAGGCCCGGGAGCCAGATCTGACCTCCCACATCATTTTATGTGGCCTGCGAAAGCAAATCAAAGTTGTCAACTTTCATGATGCTTGCTAAAATCTCAACCAAAATTTCAAATTCTCATTTGTAATAAATAAGACTGATACTGTAAGCATTTTCTTGTTACCAAACCCCTCATTACAGAAACTTAAAAAATAGGTGAATAAACCGTTATTCTTGACTTCTTTATATGGTTTCAGTCCTAACGGCCCTCCAAGGGAAATTGTAACTAAAATCTGGCCTGCGACAAAAATGAGTTTGACACCCCTGCACTAAAACATATACATTATGAAATACATATACTATCATACACCTTCATACACGTTGTATACTGTACTGTGTATTCTAACATAACATTTAGGGGAGTTAGCAGTTAAAAAAAAACAAAAAACTTTTTTTCAAAAAGAAACTGAGCAAGTACCTTCTGGGAGCTGGCGTGTTTTTGATATTTAATTTTACATTCCAAAAATACAACTTCAAACCGATAACATTGACAGTTATAAAAACACTTTGTTACAAAAAAGTCATGATCCCAACATAGCAGCCATAGCTAACGTCAGCATATTTACAGTGCGAATGCTATCTTAATGTTGTCATTAATGTTGTCATCGCTGCTTTTTCAGTGAAGCTGAAGAGCGTTCTTTATGACTAGCTATCACAACTATGCACCTTCCTCATCGCATGCCATCATCAAGAGTCATGTTGGAGAATCACGCTCGCGCACGTCAGTAAGCTTTGAATCGAGGGCGGGCGGGATTAGTGAAGTGAGGCTACATTCAAATCTTGCTAGCGGTGCTACACGCACTCAAACATACACTACACAATCAAACATAAACTGCGTGTTCCAACATAGTCAAAAATACACCAAAAGATCCACTCTAAAATACGCTTTACACGTTCACATATACAGTACACTGAAACATGTAAAGTGTAACATGAACCAAACGTTTTTTGCGTAATGAGGGCCATGCTAATTCGGCACATCCAACAAGACATGTAGATATACTGACTGTGCTCCTGATGCTCACATTTCATTCAAAATCTCGATAAATGTTGTGCACACACTGTAGGTTCCCCCGCCAAACAACAAAGTGACTTTCTTGAGTACCTGTGAGGTGTGTAAGGCCCAGTTCCTGCAGGCCGTGCTGGCCTTCCTTCTGGTAGTTGACCATCACAGCCAAGGCATACTGGTCCTCGTACAAGGTGGTGCCCCTGATGACACGAAGGTGGTCCAGCGGCAAGCGGCTGAACTCGTTGATGGCAAACAGTATGTAGCCTGTCACCTCCCTGATTGACTGCATGGGATTTAATGGGTAATATTTGTGAATTTGGTTGGCATTGGGCTCTAAAGAAATCAAACGGTGAGGCATTCACTGACATTCTCTGGTCACAACATTAGGTACATGTGCACAAAATAAAGTGAGTGTCCAAAGTCTGGTCCGGGGGTCCATTTGTGGCTTGCTTCACATTTCTTATTGGTCCGCAGTATATTCTAATACAGTAGTATGATTTAAGCAGGGCCACATCAAAGGGTTATGAGGAAAAGATAAAATCTTGAAAGATCGGAAAATTTAAGCCATATTTTTATCAATGTAAAAAATGTTCAATTAACCCCTTTAGGGTAATGATATATTTAAAAATCTTGGAAATTCAGAAATTTATGAACACTTCTTTGGTGTGATTTTTGTCACGTTGCATATATTTACAGTACAATAATTATCCATCCAGCAATTTTTACTGATACTTCTCCTCAATGTCAAGTTAGCAAATAAATCCATACTTCCTGCAACAAAGTCAGACAGCTCTACTAATACACCCATTCAATTTTCAATCTTATCATTAGCTTTCTTTGCAGATTAGCTGGGAGAAATTACCTGGCCATATTATTCAATATATACTAAACTATAAACTACACCTCACTGACAGTGCCCTTCACAATAAACCATTGTCATCTTTGGAAATGTTATTTACAGACATTATTGTATTGTGCAGGTGTACCTAATATTGTGTCCAATTGGTGTTTTTCGTTTTCAGTGGCTCACCTGCAGGAAGGAGAAATCTCTGGTGTGTTCCATCATGGTGATCTCAAGGTTGCCCATGACGATCTCACAGCCAGTGTACCTCTCCCGCATCAAGTTATACTGGATTTCGGAATTTCCCGTTGTGCTCAGATCATTTTGGGTGCCGCTACAAACTACCACTGGGGAGAAATAGAAAAATGAAGATTAAAGATGACAGATAGTTCTCTTCAATTCCAATGTTGGCCACAAACAATTACTATGGCAACAAAGGAGCAATGACAAAAAGTGTGATACATCTCCATTTTTATTTTGTATTTATATTTGTATTTATATATTTTCAGTTGTAATGGTTAAGTGACGGTAAGAAAAGTCATTGTGTCTGTTTTTTTATTCTTCTGTTAATGCATATATTCTAAACAAAAAAATATTACCCAATAAAATACATTGGTTTGAGATATCCATCTATTATCTGACCAGTTAGTCAATAAGTCCAAATGAGGGAAACAAGCAAGAGCTGCATGCACGTGCAGTATGAATGGTTTGTTGCAATAAAGACTGTATATAAGGGGTGCGGCTGTGACAAGAAAACATAACACAAGGCCTTGCTTATGTGTTGATGGGGTTGAGGGGTTCATTCATTCATTGAATCCCAACACGTGGCTGCTGTCCAAATGTCAAGGCAGCACAGAAGACACAAACTGTCTGATGATAACTCCTCATTTGAGGTCTCTTTTTATATGGCATCAGTTCATGTGAATCGTTTTGCCTGAGAAGATTCTATAGCGATCCAGTGTGACATGGAAAGCGGCAGACGCTAATGTACTGTAAACAGCATCACTCTGCAAAGCACTTTAATCTTTGCCTTTCATTAAGGCTAAGGATTAAAATATTTATTCCCGTGTGAGCAACGTACATGCCCTATGGGTCTGTAAAGTTATGAGAAGTGTCCATTTATTGTGTTGATCTAAAACTTGGGGTTGTCCCTTCATACCACCAAACAATGTGCTTATTTTCAATTTATCATCTTTTTTTACATTGTGCCCCAGACTTTGAAAAACAAAATATTCAGCCTGTTTTGACGAAGTGAGGAGCAGAGAGTACAGATATCAATTTGTAAATACAGGGAGTGTAATGGAAAGTTTCATTGCGTAACCCACAGCGTGTATTCAATTTTGATCATCACTTGGCACTACTTAGATATTTCCAGAGCGACTCCGGTTTGTCTGATTAAGAACAATAGCGAAAGGTGGAGGTGTGAAACCAACTGTATGCGTTTTCCCTTCGAGGAACTAATTGTCTGAGTCTTGATGCATCCGAACCATTAACAATATGGTCACCCACCTTCTAGTATCTGTATGTCTCCATGTGGAATTGTCTGATATCTTTTGCGAAGATAATAACCAGCGTTACTTTTTCTTCAAGAATTTATTCATCTCGTTTGGAACAAATATGTTCTTTTCATAGCAGCAGTAGAAATCAAATACAAAATACACTCTTAAAACTGCTTTGTCAAAAGTCACCCCAAATTGGGTGAAATAGTCAACCCAGTGCTGGGCCCAAAAAAAGACTGAACTAATAATAATAGTAATTTGGCTACCATCATTTTCTGAGAAGTCACCCCAAAATAATTGATCCAACCTTGGGTAAAAGTAAGCCAATGTGCTCAAAATCCACAGCTGCCCAGCGAGTTGGTTCGGAGAACAACCCAGCATTTTTAGCCAAGTAAGAAAGCTACCGTTAAAAAAAATATATATAAATATATATATATATTTAATAAGCACCGTCATGAATTCTTTGTAATTTATTACTTCACCGCCCACTCCAAATGGACGCAAATGTAAAGAGTAGCACCAGCAGCGTTGCAGATAAATACAATGAGCACCATGCAAACAATGCACAGACTGCAACTGGGGGAGGCTGAGAATGTCAACAGGCTGAGTGGGTTTTTTTTTTTTTAATCAAAGGATGACTTTCAGCACTGGCAGATGGATGGCGGGCGAGAAAGAAAGGAATGGGGTGGAGGGATGAGAGTCAACACGCACACAGATAAACAATGGCCTCCTTTTTCAAAAATGTAGAAATTGTATCACATCAGTGTCGCACAGCCGACCTCTGTGCACCAGTGCTGACACTCGATTCTCTGTCGGATCAGTCCATCGCTAACCTTAGTGGGCCTGTGGACGTCCCGTAAAAAGGGATGTCATTGTCCTCAGAATTGCACTGTAAACCAACACACCGCAGATCGGGTTTGCGCATTGTCATTACCGAGATTGCAGTTTTGAGAGAAAAGCAGGAAGGAGTAGAGCTACATAAGTGGAGGAAGGTGATGACAGCCCGGGAAAATCGCTTGAGACAATGAGAGCGGTAAACAGAAACTTGGCACGGAGCGACGAGAGATTACTGCTCGATGAGCAAGTTCACATGCACAGACACCTGAGCACAGGCGCCGTTTCGCGCCACGGTGTCACACAGCGAGCGCAAACAAACGGAAATTCTCAGCGATAATCGGGACTTGTAATTGAAACAGGTAAATTAAAGCTGACAGCTACGAAACAGCACAAAGTCTGGCAACAGGAGCAACAACAATTTGCCTTAATTAATAATTGTTGACCTGAAATAGCTTGTAGTAGCCTGTGCTTAATTTGAGATCTTGAGATAAACACAATATATAATCTAACAAGGTGTGTGAGCAAGGTTTCTGGGCTGTTTTTCAATTTATTGAGTTATATTTATGGATTAGAGTGTTTTTTATCCAATTATTTACTGGAAATATCACTTAATGGCGGCTTTCGTGTTATTAATAGACGATATGCTTGTACAAATCCTGGTTAGGTCACCATAGGAACGCACTCCGTTGTAAACCAAGGACCTCCTGCATTAAAAACCGTTACTCTAGTTTCAACTACGGGAGGGATGTAAAAATAATATTCGGCGGGGGCCACATTGTGTTTTCTCACGGAGGGCGGTTATGACTGTGAAAACCATAGAAATGAACTCGATAATTACCTCATCATGTCATTTCATATACACATTTGATTTGATATAGGCCTACTTTACCTGGAAAATCAATCTGATACTTTGGAATGCAGTGTACAAGTATTGTCCAATTTATGTTATGAAGGAATTTGGTGAAATGTAAGTGCTTGTGAAACGGTGTGATTTAGCTTTTCGGTCCAAAGTAAAAGCATACATTTTGCAAGAAACATTAGCTTATTGAGCCACAGAAAATAATATCGTGCCTTGAATTTGACACCTGTGCACTAAGGAGAAGGCAGTTCACCTCACTGCAGCCTGATTTGTTTGCCTAGAGTTGTGCAGCATGGCAACATAGGACAAGCGTTTGCCATTTGCCAGTTAACTGAAGGACAAACTACAAATCCAAATATGTGTAAATGCTCGCCCTCGCAACCTGCTGCTAGTTGTTTTGGAGTTTTCCTTCCATTCTGTAATGTACGTAGCACACAAAGGCGCAGGTGGCGGATGAAGAGAAACGAGGTTTATGAGAAATCTGCTGTAGAGAAAAAAAAAAAAACAAGTAATAAATCAAAGCACATCAGTACGACTTTCCAGATATACTAGTGCAAAGTTAAATAGACCACAGACAACTTGGCACCAACATGATGCTCTACTAAAGTATTATTCTACTGGGTGCCGTTTTGTTGTTCAGGAAGACATGTCTTGGATTCATGACGTATGGAAACTCACGCACAAAACAATTAACTGCACCTAACTAAGTGCACATCATTAGAACCGAAAATATAAACAACACACAAATACAATCTGCCAAGGTGAGGCAGTTGTTCTTTCCATTCCCAAGGGAACACAGGAGTAGCTCTTTTTTGGGCACCAGTCAATGGAGATTTTTGTGCCTAACTCTCACCGTACACGAGCATTTACGAAACTAAACGCTTGATTCTCTCTGCCGTTGATTAAATTAAAGTCCCCAGCCACTATTTCATAAACTAGTTTATATATCGTAGATTAAAGTAAACTACAATTCCCGTACGAGTGCTAGACCAATTCTTTCTTCTGTCTTGCTGTTCGCTAATAGTGAAATAAAAAATAAAAAATAACTGAAAGCTCATGTATGAAATTCATTGACAAAGACAAACACGAATGACATTTCCGCCACAATGCAGGTGAGCTGAACCCTATCCCAGGTGACTTTGGGCGTGAGGTGGGGTCCACCCTGGACCGGTCACCAGCCAATCACCGGGTACATACTTTATACAATTTAGAGTCTTCGAACAAGCTAACACGGAAAAGTTGAGATGAAAACCGAGAACCTCGGAATTGTGAGGCACACCTGCTAACCACGAGGTCACTGTGCTGTCATAAAGCAAGATATGAGAAATAAAACAAACTGCCTTCTCGTAAATACTCTTGCCAGCTTCATACACAGGTTCAAAACATCCATCCATCCATCCATTTTCTGACCCACTTTATCCTCACAAGGTTGGCGGGGGGTACTGCAGCCTAGCCCAGCCGTCTTCGAGCAGTAGGCGGGGGACACCCTGAACCGGTTGCCAACTAATCGCAGGGCACACAGAGACGAACAACCATCCGCGCTCACACTCACATCTAGGGACAATTTTGAGTGTTCAATCAGCCTGCCATGCATGTTTTTGGAATGTGGGAAGAAATCGGAGTACCCGGAGAAAACCCACGCAGGCAAGGGGAGAACTTGCAAACTCCACACAGGAAGGCCGGAGGTGGAATCGAACCCGGTACCTCTGCACTGTGAGGTCAACGTACTAAGCACTCAAACAGCGGGCCGCCAGGTTCAAAACAGTGATAATTAAAAAAAAAAAAAAAAAAAAAAAGGTCTTTCACAGCAGGCCTGTTTACTGCACAGTAAATTCCAGTTTAACAACAGACCAAGAGAACTGTGGCCTCAATGACATTAACCTTCAGATGTATTTAAATGATGTGAGTTCCTCTGTTGTTATTGTTTTTTTCTAAACACGAAGGGGAGGTCACACGCGAGAGGCATTGTTGTTGTTCCTTGACATTTGAACATCAGCTGCCACATTCTGATGATGAGATGATGAATGTTGTTTTGACCACATTGTTTTTCTCAGTCCCGGGCGCCACTGTTGTCTGAAGCAGCAGGTGACAGTAACAAGTAGGTGGGGTCAAAGTTCACAGAGTCTCTCTTGGATTCAAATCACAACAACACTCTCAGTGGAGCTGACGTATCGTGAACTTCCTCTGGGCTGATTTGGTGTGATACAATGTATCACTTGTGCCATCTGAGTTGGCTGTGATGTTCTTTGTAGAGCGAATTACAGTAAGTTCAAAAGTGTCAAGTGAGAAACAAACAGATATTTTAAAGTTGCCCCTAAACACAGAAATGATGGCATTCAGTTCTTTATCTTGTTAAATAGCTATAAACTTGAAAAAAAAATTCTTATAGCAAAAAAATGTCATATAATTTATTATATCACACGTTCTATAAATGTTGATTCAATTATTTTTTTATATTAAAATGAAAAATGAATGTCAACAGAAAAAATAGCAATATAAAAGGAAAGTCATGTTTCTTTTATATCTTCTGTTCGATCTATCTATCTAGCTAGCTAGCTAGCTAGCTAGTAATCTGTTACCTGGCCTATTACTCAAATTGTTCCACAAATGTATGAAATGAATGCAAATTGTTTTCATTCCCAAGGTGTTGAAACTAAAACAAAACATGTAGAACCGCTGTGCATTTTCGGAGTGTGTTGAAATGTGTTGAGCAACTCTATGCGTGTTCCAGAATCTTGAAAGAGTGACAGGTGAGATAAGCGTCGCCCCACAGAGTTGTGGGAGAGGTGCAGGTGGCTCATTGCAAACAGGTTTTGAAATTTGCAGAGCAGGTTGTGATTGTGCGGCGGGACAGGTGTTTTTTTTTTTTCCCCTGACAAAGTACATCACAATCTCAAAGCTAATATACGACAAAAACCTAAACTTGGTCATCTGCTGACAACTTGTGTGCTTGTGTGTGTGTGTGTGTGTGCGTGTGTGTGTGTGTGTGTGTGTGTGTGTGTGTGTGTGTGTGTGTGTGTGTGTGTGTGTGTGTGTGTGTGTGTGTGTGTTCGACCGTACCTCCTTGTGTCTGGGCACTGCAGAGTTGCAGAACTAAGCAGGGCTGCAGCAACAGCAGCAGGACACGCCGCACCTGTTGGCCCTTCCTCACAAGCGTGGTCATCCTCATTCAAAACGTCTCGGCGTTCCGAAGCAGCATTACCATCCCATGAAACAAAAAGGCCCCAAAAGTTCATTTAGTGTATCAACAGAAGTAGATCCCGTCACGATGGTAGTAGATCTCGTCACAATGGTACTAGATCCAGCCCGAGTCGTGCTGTCTCCAGCTCATAGTGTGAAGTGGAAATGAGTGCAGCAGTGATTGGAGCTTCGCTGGAGGCCAATCACAGACTGGAGTGCCTTTTTACTCCCTTGCTCTGATTTGAATGGGAGGGACCAGTGTGAACAAAGCACACACACACACACACACACACACACGTAGGCACACAACAACTTGCAAAACTGGAAACCTTGCAAACACCTTGGAGTACACGAATGAATTGGAACAGGAGTGGAACATTTGAATGTTGTGCATCAGAAGTTATTGTAGTAATTCATCCATCCATCCATTTTCCGATCCGCTTCATCCTCACACGGGGGGGGGGGGGGGGCTGGAGCCTATCCCAGCCATCTTCGGGCAGTAGTCAGGGGACACCCTGAACCGGTTGCCAACTAATCGCAGGGCACACAGAGACGAACAACCATCCACACTCACACTCACACCTAGGGACAATTTAGAGTGTTCCATTGACCTGCCAGGCATGTTTTTGGAATGTGGGAGGAACCCGGAGTACCCGGAGAAAAGCCAAGCAGGCACGGGGAGAACATGCAAACTACACACAGGAACACCGGAGCCAGAATCAAACCCTGCACCTCTGCACTGTGAAGTGGATGTGGTAACTATTTGTACTGATTTGATTCATTTGTATATTAGTATTATTATTACCTCCCACTTGTCAAAACCATATCCTATAAATGGAAATTTGAAACACAACTGGCAGGCCACTACTTTTAATCCTGCACTTAACAAATATTAAAACTAATACTAAGACGAATAAAAAGTAAACTAAAATGACCTGCCTGCATTTGCAGTTACCAATTTTTCTCATTTTGACTGTGGTCAATGACATGTGAGACACGTTTTACAAAACACTCAACCAGCAACAACACAAGCTACTGGTCGTTTTTGAGCGGACTATTTTCACAATTTCATATCACAATTCAACAGTCGGCGGCCCTGTAGTCGAGGGTTAGCACATCGACTTCACAATGCAGAGGTGCTGGGTTCAATTCCAGCTCCGGCCTTCCCGTGTGGAGTTTGCATGTTCTACCCGTGCATGCGTGGGTTTTCTCCAGGTCCTCCGGTTTCCTCCCACATTCCAAAAACATGCACGACAGGCTGATTGAACACTCTAAATTGTCCCTAGGTGTGAGTGTGGGTGCGAATGATTGTTCGTTTCTGTGTGCCCTGCGATTGGCTGGCAACCGGTTCAGGGTGTCCCCCACCTACTGCCCAAAGACAGCTGGGATAGGGTCCAGACGACCCCCCCTGCGACCCTAGTGAGGATCAAGTGGTTCGGAAAATGAATGAATGAATTCAACAGTCAGTCTGTTTTGTGAGCAAAATTTGTTTGGAGCAGATGATGTGTGACGTGTGTTGTAGTCCCCAAAAAAGACAAAGGTCATTACAATTATCATAAAAGTTGCAATTAAAAAGGGTTTGGTTTTCTATTCTGGCTTTGTCATAGATGACTAACAATGACACACACAGTGTTACAGTACCGGTCGTCTTGAGAGGCGCCACACGCCATGCAAACCGCAGCAAGTCGACGGTGTGCTTCTATTTCATTTAACAGTGGTTTAAAACTTAATACATGAGGAAATTCCTGTCATGCGATGTCACGGAATGCTGTATTGTCGAGTTTGTTGTTTGATCGGCTCCGTCACACCGGGTTAGCGAGCCTTTATCACACAACACTGAAAGGCAAAAGTGAAAAATCACATTCACCGAGCGTGTGGATACATAATAACTCACAACTAGCAACCAGGTCATAATCTTTATTTAAGGTGCTTTGGTTGGACTTTGAACCTTCCACTCCTTCACACAGATGGCCTCAAGATTACTTGGGAGTGCTCTGTGACTTCACCTCCTTGCACTTCGACAGTCTAAGGCACTGGCTCGTGTTGGCATACGTAGCACTCTGAGAGGACAAATTTCAGCATAATAACACGTCACTGCTTTCAATGATAATTGTGGCTTGAAGCAATCCAAAGTGTTGAAAGGTCTGAAAATATACAAAGCCACAGGTACCGAACTGTGAAGATGCAAGAATTGAGTGTAGTTTTGTGCTGTAATATCACCAATCAATGCTAGATGGCAGACATGTCGGAGTTGAGCTTATACTGCCTTCTTTTTACGTGAGCAGGCCTAATATTTTTTTGCAGATTTGGTATGACATGCAGGACAAGCGGGTCAGCATGGCTCCTTGTTAGAGTGGTTGATGGTGGGAATCATGTCAAGTGTCCTTGAGGAAGATACTGAACCTCCAGTCCTCCTGATCCTGTGTCATCATTAGGTGAATGAAGTAACGGTGTAAAGCCATTTGAGTACCCAAGGTAGAAAAGTGCTTTTTCAGAGACAGCCCATTTAGCATCTTACCTCAATAATATTAAAATTTTGAGTGAGTTTATTTTGGTGTGTGTGTGTGTGTGTTGGGGGGGGGGGGTTATACTTAATGCTAGTTTCTTGTTCAGCAGTTTTGTGCCATCCTTGAATTGTAATTTTTCAGCATGCACGATGCGTGTATGTAGTGATACATCGCTTTAAAGACACACTGTATTTGGTTTATGGCGTCCCCTGTCATTCTGGTAGTTCGCTGAATTGTGAGGACAAAATCATACGAGTACAAAAACAATTTCTTCCTGAACTCCGTAACCTTCACGTCAAGCTTGTTGTTTTGCCATCTCGAAACGTGCTGCAAACGGCGTGCTTCCGTGAGAGAGGGCGAGCCAGCCAAACTGCTTCGTGGAAACCCGCTCTGCCTGAAGATCCAGTATCTTGTTGTTCTTCTTGCTTCATAACAGCTCGCTCTCACTCAAACAATATTTCTTTATCTTTTCTCAACTTTAACACAAAATGAAACAGGGGACCGAAATCTGTTAGGGGGCCGAAATATGTTTCCGTATGCCCACACGTTCACTCCAAAAGTGCTCCAGACTAATGGTTAATATTTCACCTCCACAAGGAAGTTATGCTAAAATGCTTCCCTCTCCGCCTGCTCTATTTGTCTTTTTAATCAGAGAAAGAAGAGTCTGTTCAGGCAAACACAACAACAACGAAAGCAAAGCACACACACGAGGACTTTTTTCCTTTTTTTTTAATTGACCCACTTATAAATGATCCCCCAAACATTGAATTACTTGCGAAATAATGAGTCAACTCTCCCCATATTTTTAACTCAATTTATTGACGCGTGAAAAAAACCGACAATAATAAAATGAAGAAAAATATTACATTTAAAATCGCATGAAAAAAATCAGTTACGTGAAATAACAGTAGCGACTATGTCAACGTTCGTACTGATTTTAATGTAATTTGCCACGGTTTGTTTGGTCTGTACAAAAAAAAAATGTCATGGTGTTTCAGATTAAAAAAAAAAAACAAGCATACGTTTTGAGAAACGGCCAGATCTAAAAATATTTGAGCATGTTTGACTCTATTATCATGATGCTTTATGTGATCGTCTATTGTCGTTCATCTTAAACTTAAGATCTCTTTCAAAATTTTGAGACCCTAATAATGTGAGAGTCAGTTTAATGGCCCTTGAATTTGAATCATTCTTCAATCATTTAAAAACGTTACAGTCCAAATTCTTACATATACAGTAATTGTATGCTCTTCATTAGACAGCTAGTATGTATCTTATCTCTTTTTTGCATGAGTAATTGATCCATCATAAGACATACATTTTTTAAAATTCTCGTATTTATTAATTCAGTATTTGAATCTAAATTCAAATCGCCCTAGTAATAATAAGAACATGGAAAAGAGTTATATACAGTACAGCATGTACTTTTATAGCTCAGTGTTATTGTTGTTTTGTTAGACTGCCCTCTAAGGGCAGGAGTCTGTCACAGTAACGAAATGGTGAACAGTACAGAGAGGCACAGAGGGATGTACAGTACGTGCTTGTAGTTTTCCAAAGTGTGATTGCCAAAATATAAACTATACTTCGCTACTCTGCTAAGAATGATGCATGAGGATAACACCAATCAGTCATCAACAATTCAATTGAATCACTCTGCTCCAAGCTCAAATTGCTATCATAAAATCTTTCTCAATTACATCAGCAACGTTTAATCTGTATTTGTCTGTATTTTTTAACATCCTCAATCATTGTACAAGTATAAATAGAAGTGTACTCCTGTACGATCAAATTAAAATGATCTCAAACTGATTTACATGGTGAGGTAATGCCTTGGATGGTGTTCGCACAGTATCATGTGATTAGCATCTCCTTGGCAAAGTTCGCTTGTGCCATGTCATTTATATTTAAACAATGGAGCTGCTGAAATTGTAGTGAGCAGCCAGTCATTTTCCTTTATTGTTTTCCTCTTCTGAAGTTATCACCGCACTTCTATTTGGCACTGGAGGCGTCCTGCGGCGTCATCACAAATACATTTCGCATGATGTCACGTAAGGTGATGGTCGTCAATCTAAATTATGTTTGAATTTGTTACTACAACTTTGCAGTGCACAATTATACCACATTGGAGCTTCCAATGTCTGACAATGTCGGTCAAAGGTGACCATTAATATAATTGTGAAGCCAGTAAAGGATTCTATTGGCTCTCATAAGATGTGTCCCTATAGTGTACATGTCAATTGCACAAGTAACATGGGTCCAAACTGATGAGACTGGTCCTACAGAAAATGGGTTTATTTGTGATACAGCAGGAAGTGATCATCACATACTGTAGATGTCTGGTCTCCATGCATTCAGCACTGAAACATGGTCGTCTATGTGCGTAACTAGAACGGTACAGAATGAATACCAGGGTTCTTCATTTTTTGCATTCGTTTTACTGACGTGGTCACATGTTAATGTTTTTTTTTTTAAATACACCCGCCACCCCATCACCCTAACAAATAAGACCTACCACTAAATATGGATCAAGTATACAGGCAAAACAGAAGCTACAGCAAGACAAACCTTTGCCTAACCATCTCAAACTACAGTGCACAAACCTGTTTTTGACAGCGTAAGAGAAAAAAAAATAATCAATACATTATTCCTGATAAATATTCAGAAGCAAAAAGATCAACTCAATTTTAGCCGCCACTACATATAAGGCCACGAAACCCAAATGATCAAACTTGAACATGGAATAGATGCACAGATACACATAACAGTAGTTAGTTGTCATGTACGGCACAGACAAAATCTTTTTCGGATTACGAAACGAAAGCCTGCTGGTATCAGTCGTTTGCTCGTGCCCACATTTTGATCCGTGTTACCCTGCTTTCTTTCCTGTACTGACACATCAGCTAAATAAATGACTTTGTGTAAAATAAATATACTGTACTTAACTGCCTTTTCTACAGCCACACTTAATATTCACATTCAGTAAACAAAGTTATGAGGTTGCAATGACAGAACCTTTCCCACCAATCAGAACAACGACAAGAACGACGACATGTTTTGATACAAGGAGAGTTTTTCAGCGTTCCCGCCTTGTGCGACGACAATGTATTCATCTTGTACCAGATGGAATACACACAAATCAGAATGGGGAGATGATTAATCAGCAGGTGTAAAGCAGTTTTGAGTATTTATGAGATATCCTTCGATATTCGCTATACTAGTACGCTCTCTGTCCTCACAAGTCAGAAAATTCAGTGCAGTAACTGTGTCTTACTAGTAACGTTTTTTCCACTTTTTTAGCATACTCGTTGGGCACCTTTGGCATACAAGTAGGACAACTACATGTCACTAGTAAGGTAAAACTGCATTAGTTGGTATCTGTACATTATTTGATGAATTTTACAATGTTTTGTGAGTTGAGTGAACTTAAAATGTCAAGGCAACAAACTTCGATAAAATTTGAACTTGGGAAATTCAACAAAATATTTGAAGCTTTGCTAATGTGACAATTGCCTCCCCCGCATTTTCAACAAAGATACAAAAGTTTACACAACTAATTGTCCCTTGTACTGTCCCCTAACTTAAAGATTAAATGTTAATCATCAATGTTAATTTATATTTTAAAGATGTTCCAATGTAAATTACTCTTTGAGTCCCCAAAAATACAAGCTGGATTTCTTTAACAGTGTGGTTATCGCCCAGTTGTCCAGTTACTAGAAATATGTATTTATGCTGCTAGTATACCAAAGTCCTTCTTGTAAGATATCCTTCATTGATCCCCAAAGGGAAATTTCAGCAAAAATAAAAATGAAATTAACATCAATATTATTGGAAATAACTATTTTTCCTTTTTAATAAAATATTCTTCTTTAAAAAAAAAAAATTAAAACCAGTCAGCATACAATAGTGCGGACAAAGTGCGTACTAATACACGAACCTTAAGATGGAATTCAAATAAAATGCTCACACAGCTTCCCAAAGTGGTTTGTCGTTGTCTGACATGGCTCACGGGGAGAGGTGAAACAAGATGACTGAGCATGAGCCTTTGTGAGAAAACAAACACCAGTCAAGCTCTCCGCAGCGGTGGAGTCACATGACCCAATAACCTGACAGTACACTGCACCAAAAGACAAGGAGGTGGAAACACAAAAAGCACAGGCCAGAGCGATTGTTTACGTTTTGTGTGTGTGCGCGTGGTTCAAACTGGGCTCAGACAACGCCACATTGAAAATGAAAGCCTAAAATCTCCTTCAAATTCTTCCACCCCATGCCCGCTGTCCCCAATGAAACGAAAAAAAAAAAAAATTGGACGGTTGTGGCTGGCGTACGTTTACCGCCTTCTACTTCTTGTTCTTGAGCTGATTGGCCAGCCAATCGAGGCCCTCGTAGAGGCCGTCGCCGCTGGTTGCGCAGGTGGCCTGGATGTACCAATTACGGTGGCGCAGGGAGTGTAAACCCAACTTGTCTGTGATCTCGGCGGCATTCATGGCGTTCGGCAAGTCCTGAAAAAGGGAAGATTTTGGAAAGTGGATTATTGTATCCAATAAGCACTCTTAAATTTTACTAGACATTTGAGGACCACTTTCTGGACTTTTGAATTTGGAAATTCCACTAGAGCCATTAGGTATCTCATCTCAATTAGCTCAAATTTAGCGCTCATTATTCTAACTTGGTTCCCAGATTTGACTGAAAGACTGATAACAGCAACATAAACTAGAAGGATGAAATATCTTAATAGTTACTAGACACATTTTTCAGTACACTATCCCAATGTAACCGTTTTACAAACTGACAGAGGTCAGCATCCTACATGGATTAGTTATTATAAATCGATGACTTGTGCTGTTTATCATTTGTTTAGAGGTTATTATAGTGCCCAAGGTTGTTTATTGGCATAACAGAGTTCTACGCATCTACTAGTGCTTTATTTGTATAAATGCATTTTAATAATAATAATTTTATAAGGTACTGTATGATTGCGTAATTTTCCACAAATCATTTCAATTGTGCTGGTGTATGTGAGTGTTTCCTGCCTGCTTATTGGCAAACACGAGGAGCACTGCATCTCTCAGCTCATCCTCAGCCAGCATCCTCATAAGCTCCTCTCGCGCCTCATTAACACGCTCTCTGTCATTGCTGTCCACCACGAAGATTAAACCTGGGGGTGAGGGAGGGTGATAAAAGAGAAAAACATAAATAGATTCAACATTTGGGATCATCCTTACTGCATCTGTTCAGCTCACCCTGTGTGTTTTGAAAGTAGTGTCTCCAAAGGGGGCGAATCTTGTCCTGCCCACCCACATCCCACACGGTGAAGCTGATGTTCTTGTACTCCACTGTCTCCACATTAAAGCCTGAGAACAAAGTGTGCCACATGAGGTCATACAACAAATACTCCGCACACGGTGGGCCGCGTTTAATATTGGACAGCCTGCGCATACCAATGGTTGGGATTGTGGTGACTATTTCCCCCAGTTTGAGCTTGTAGAGGATTGTAGTTTTTCCTGCAGCGTCGAGACCCACCATCAGGATCCTCATCTCTTTCTTCCCGATGAGGCTCTTCAACAAATTCCCAAATATGTTCCCCATGATACAGAGAGGCTTCCAAACGACTCTAGATTATGCAACGTCTCCAGCAAGGGATCCGCTACAAAGGGCTAAATGAGAGAACAAAATGTACATTCACTTACCACAGCATTAGGTACACCTACACAGACTAAAGAGACGTACAAATGGGAATTGAGAGGAGAGTGAGGTAGGCAAAATACAGAGGAACCTCCAGAATTTAACCCAGTCTGTGATGATTTCACTTTTTGCCAAGGTTCCTGGGTCTAATAGTTATAAAAAAAAAACGTTTCACCATGCTGTCAATGGCAAATACAAGTCTGGCAACTCTTGGCCACACACCAAACGATTAAGCACTGCATATTTAGCAGCACTCTACAATGGGAAACCTGCGACCCGAGTTTTGAGGCTTCACAAGTTCACATAAAATATATTGTAATGTATTTTTTTAACACAATAACATGGTGTGTGTGTCAAGGAAAAGCAGTAGTCCATTAAAAAGGAGAATCAGGCGAGAATAAGGAGAGCGTACCAATATAAAGAGAGGCTGTTGGTCAGGATCATAAACCCCATTCACTGCAACTGTGCATTTTGGTGACAGAGACTCTCCACGCTTTGCTTTGTAGGCTAAGGTACATTTGAAATAATATGTATAGGTGTATTGCAAAACACAAAATATATATACTTTATTCTTTATATTGGATTGGTAGGACTTGGTGGCGCTGCCGTGGATACCGGCCAGTTGGATCTAGCTGTCAACTGAAAATGATATCCCAGTGCCTCAGGGCTCAGGTAACGACCATCGTGGCTCACCCGTTTCCTGAGCCCTTAGGCACTGTGAGGCCTTTTTAGTCAACAGTCATTGGTTCGCAAAATTCCTCCTCAAAGGAAAAACAAAAGTTATTTTGAGCTTTGTAGAATTAGCATCCGTTTGGTCAAAATCAATTAATAAGTATTTGATATTTAAATAATAACATTGCACATATTGTACTGAGCAGCACAAATCCTTACTACATTACAGCAAGCTCCATTTCTACGGTGGCATCAAAAACAGAAAAAGTCAAGAAAAAGCAACACAACCTTGTAGAGCTCATCCTGAACATGCATCCATTTTGGTTGAGCTCCAAAACTGTATGACTTCTGGACTGTTCCACTTTGGAGGTTCCTCTGTCTTGTGACTGGAATACCGGCACTGCCCCTGTGGCAGTGTGACTGAAGATTTACGATACTTATCTTTTCAAAGGCATGATTGTTGACACATCTCTTGTATTGAATCTCATTAAATTGTGTAATCGTCAAAAGTGTTTAAACAAATAAAGGACTTTACACTCATCTTTCAAAACATTCCACACACGCAACGAGACACAGGCAAGCTCCACCACTCATCGCCCACAGTGATGGTCATAGTGAGTGGAAGAGAGGACATGTCAGCGCTATAGCTCCAGGCTGCAGAGCAATCTGTTCAGAAGCTTCTTTCTATTTTATCCTCCCTCAAACATTAGCCTGAATGAATGCCCTCATAAACCAACGCTGAGTGTCCTAAATTCTCAGGGCTGCCTTGAAAACCTAACATTTTAAAAGGCCCATTTGAGCCACAATACAAACTAAAACAGCTTCTTTGGACTTGGACTGAGGCTGTTCCTCAAAAACATAGCCAGTGCGAACAACACAACTGAAAATAAATATTCAACAAGCAAGTATGTGTTGATTTCATCATACTTTGTAGGTATTTTTGAAATTTGTACTGGCACAGTCGAGCCAGTGTCAGACAACTTCAGGTGGTCCAACACAGTCACATAGTAGCCCCAGGCCACTGTTAATGTATAACCCTGCAATGAACAAGTTAGAGCAGTGATTCTAAAAGTGTAGTATGTGTACTACTAATGGTACGTTGGCTGCCTCGAGTGTTTAGAACTGGGCGATATGACGATAAATATCACAACGATCATGTCACCTTTTTACTACCGTGTCTATCATCATTAGCTATCTGCAGCAAACGGCGTGGAATGAAAACATCAGAGGAAGCTTGATTTGATGGGCAAAATTTAGGAATCTAATGCCACACAGATGTCTCCAGGTGTCAGACTGAAGAACAATACAGGGAAGTTGATTAGATATGAACTAACACCAACAAAAATCATAATTACATTATTGATTTGCTTTGACAAAACAGCCCTGAGTTTTGACTTTGACTTTTGAGATGTGGAAAATAAATGTTCTGAAAAATCACATTACGGTTGAGCTCATCTTTTTAAACAATTGTACTTTTTATTTAATCAATTTCTGTCATAAACATTGTCATGCCTCTTATTTTGAATGATATTTGTGAAAAAAAATATGCAGGATACTTTGCTTCTTGTTTACATTTGATCATTTTTTTCATCGCGGCACTACTGGATGCATTTCTCATTTGATACAGGTCTATTTAATGTCTCTTAAAAATAAAATGAGTAAAGGTAGGCAGTCATAGAATTCTGGTATATTGTTATCATGATATGAACTGGCCTATAACATGATATAAGATTTTTTTTCCATATCGCCAATGGCACATGAAAAAATCATGCAACGAAGTAAAGTTCAGTTGGACTTAACTTTTTAGTACAACACATTTAAATGTAATATTTAAGAACCGAATAATTATTTACACAGTTTTATATTATTATTAATATAACTTTAAGTACAGTGTTAATGTCCAAATTGTGCATAATGTAAAAGTGTCTTAATGATTTTACATGTACTTTTCAGGATTAATATCTCTGTTTTTGATGTATGAGACCTGAGTATTATTTAGGTGGTATGAAAGAAGTTCGAGACCCACTGATTTTGTGCATTCAATGAGCCTTACATGCAAGTTTTTAGAATGTGGGTGGAAGCCAGAATACTTGAAGAAAGTCCAAACAAGCACGGGAAGAATGAGATTTGAACCCCAAACCTTAGAACTGTGAGGCATAGGTGCTAACAACTTTTGCACCAATATCTTTCTGAAATTTCCTATCTTTATGTCATTCATTTGCATGTTAAAATAGGTAGCACACTAAACAATAACCTTACAGGAAAAATAAAACGATATGCATAGAAATAAATTAGAAGTTGACCATTGACACCCCTGTCCATGGTCCTGAAGGGGCACATTTACTCCAAGATGGAATGTGTTGTTTTAGGTTAAAATAATTGTTTAATCTTAAACACACACACACACACACACACACACACACACACACACACACACACACCAGGTGGTTGCCACCAGCGCCTGAGTAAGCCAGGGGGTCACATGATAGGAATGCGGCCAGGGTGACCCACGTTAGCTACGTTAGCCGCCGATGCTACCATCGTTAACATTCCTGCTAACTTGTCGCAAATTAACCCGTTGACGTTGCTCCCTCTTGTACCGACGCTGGACCGAGCAAGTCGCCGCTTATTTCGCCATCTCCACAAGAACACGTCCAAATTATGCGCCGTATTAGACGACGATAAATCAAGTTGATTGCCGTTTTTATAGCAAATGATGAGATGTGTTGGTGCTAGCAAGTGTTTCTTTCCACCCCACCCCTCCATTCATCCGCTCTCATCTCATCCACCTCCTCCGCTCCGCGGGCATCCTGCTGTCACAAGGCCATTACAGCGACTCCATTCCGGCCAAGAGTGACGCCGAATAAACTCTACACACCGGCTACGCGACACGAGGACAAATAATCAACAGCTGGGACTTACTTTGCCGGATTTTAATAATCGTCGATGGGTGCCAGTTAGGGTAGTCACTACTTACCTAGCTCGCTTTGATGTCTCGCGAGATTTGCTCAAGAGCAGCGGTCTAATGAGACAGGATCTCGCGAGAACTTGTGTGACTCAACTGACGGTGGCGAGCCCCCAAAAGATGCCAAAGCTCATGATTAAAACGAGGCCAACGAACTAGCGCTGTGTTATATTTCAGCTCATTTCACGATGTGTTTTCATCGAATTTTGTACATTCATTTGTGGTTCACAGGTAATACTAGTTGTTTCGGCGAAATTTGCTTGTGCCCTCATGAAAACCTTGCAGTGATTACAATTAAACAAATACAAACACCATTAATTTCCTACGAATGTCATGCCCACCTGCAATGGGAACATGTCTTTTTAAAATATAAAACAATGCAAGTCGCAGATACCACCACATGAATATTTTGGGAAAGAATGTTTTATACATTGAATGGAAATTGTAAGTACTTTGTATTATATTCAGAGTCACCAACCTTTTAAAACGGAGAGGTACTTATTGTGTACTGATTAATTCCGTGTTATGCGCACCTCTAAAATTACAAATTTGCTTAATTTGCCTTTCATGATGTTATTAATCATGAATTATATTTATTCATGTGAAGTCTCATATGTTAATTATCATTCACAATAATTGAGAAACAGATAAATATCTCTATGTAATATATCGATGTATCTTCGGGCAGGAGGCGGAGTACACCCTGAACTGGTTGCCAGCCAATCGCAGGGCAAACGAAAAAAATGGTTAATAGGTAATCAGAACTGTCCACTTTCAGAAAAGGACATGCTCGTGCTGCCCCCTGCTGGCATCTTTGTTTGAAAATGTTTTAGTATGTTAGACCGTTGTGACTAAAGTACATTTGAGCTTATAGTAAATGTATTGTTATTCTTGGGGAAATATGTAATTTTAGCTGAATAGCAGTTTTAGCAAAAGTATTGTTGTTTATTTGTCTTTTATTGCTATTCTTTTTGGTGACAGTTACCATCTGTTCAGCTCTGCATACGAAAAACATAGCCTTCCTTTTAGCCCTGGCATATTTATTTGAACGTTCTTTATGTACTGTCCTTAATATAACAAATAAATAAATAAACGCAAAGTGGAGTTATCCCACTCTGGCGTCTTCATTCTCGACTGACCCAAGCATTTATGTTAAATGTATAGCAAAGCACGGTGGTTGAGAGAGGCTACGTGGCAGGCCTCAAACACCACAGCGCCCCCAGCGTACCTGAGGAGCATCGCGTCCTCAGCTAATGTGCAGATGTGTGATGTTAGCGGAAGGTCTGAGGCGGGCTCGTCCCATTGAGCCAAGCGTCGCGGGGCCAACGTCCACGAGCAGCTGGGGTTGATCTCTGCACGCTTTTTAACACATCAACAGCGGAAGCACGGGCACTTTTCACCTGAGGGCCCAGTCAGACGAATTCGCTCGCGGATTCCACGGAAATAGCTTTTTTACGTCTGATTTTTTTCCCCACCCCGCAGAAGTTCACAATGCAGGGCAGCTTTGTTTTGCTGCTGCTTGCAGCTTTCACATTCACGGGGGGACTTGTGCAGGGCGACGAAAATGCAGCCGAGGAGGTACAGGTGGAGACCTTGGTGAGTGGAAAGCTATTATGCTCCATGCAACATTAACGATGCGTTGAACAAAATCAATACTAACGGTCAACTATTTTGCCCCAAGCTGAAACCCGAAACTTGCTCCGTACTCTCCACAATGGGAGACACGTTGCAGATCCACTATACGGTAAGACAATCAAAAGCACTACACGATTCATAATCAACACCATTCTAGCCAAATATACTGTCTACCGTGTATTTGGTGCGTCAACCAAGCCTCGTCAACGCGATGGCGGTCGACTGCTGTTGTGTGGCGTGAGAGTGTGGTGGCCCTAGTGTGCAACACGTCAGCAATAACACGAGAGCAGCTCATCCACGCGTTCAGCTTGCCAGGCTGGATCTCTGACTGCTCTGCTGCACACACACACACACACACACACACACACACAAACCTGACACGCACACTTAATGTTAATGGCACCATTACACTAATACATTCAACAATACGTTATGTCGATGTCCATCAATCATCAGATTGCATTCATTCATTCTCATTCATTCTCTATACAGACTGGTGAATCAGTTTAGAGATTTCCCAGTGCAGTGTTTCCTTCCTAACATTTTGACAGCCATTCACGCCTAACGATAATGTTAAATTACGAACGTCCGTTATCTTACTACTAACAGAAAATGGGAAATCTCATATGGAGCTGACAAAACTAGTATCGATAATATAGTAGTTATAAACCTTCAAACATCTTACAATTGATTACGAACAGTAGAAAGACCTGCAAACAGCACATACCATGCTCGTATAAATATATTCTTTATCCTCTCCAAAAAAACAAAAACAATTGCATTACTGCAGTTTATTAATGGTTAATAGGTAATCAGAACTGTCCACTTTCAGAAAAGGACATGCTCGTGCTGCCCCCTGCTGGCATCTTTGTTTGAAAATGTTTTAGTATGTTAGACCGTTGTGACTAAAGTACATTTGAGCTTATAGTAAATGTATTGTTATTCTTGGGGAAATATGTAATTTTAGCTGAATAGCAGTTTTAGCAAAAGTATTGTTGTTTATTTGTCTTTTATTGCTATTCTTTTTGGTGACAGTTACCATCTGTTCAGCTCTGCATACGAAAAACATAGCCTTCCTTTTAGCCCTGGCATATTTATTTGAACGTTCTTTATGTACTGTCCTTAATATAACAAATAAATAAATAAACGCAAAGTGGAGTTATCCCACTCTGGCGTCTTCATTCTCGACTGACCCAAGCATTTATGTTAAATGTATAGCAAAGCACGGTGGTTGAGAGAGGCTACGTGGCAGGCCTCAAACACCACAGCGCCCCCAGCGTACCTGAGGAGCATCGCGTCCTCAGCTAATGTGCAGATGTGTGATGTTAGCGGAAGGTCTGAGGCGGGCTCGTCCCATTGAGCCAAGCGTCGCGGGGCCAACGTCCACGAGCAGCTGGGGTTGATCTCTGCACGCTTTTTAACACATCAACAGCGGAAGCACGGGCACTTTTCACCTGAGGGCCCAGTCAGACGAATTCGCTCGCGGATTCCACGGAAATAGCTTTTTTACGTCTGCTTTTTTTCCCCACCCCGCAGAAGTTCACAATGCAGGGCAGCTTTGTTTTGCTGCTGCTTGCAGCTTTCACATTCACGGGGGGACTTGTGCAGGGCGACGAAAATGCAGCCGAGGAGGTACAGGTGGAGACCTTGGTGAGTGGAAAGCTATTATGCTCCATGCAACATTAACGATGCGTTGAACAAAATCAATACTAACGGTCAACTATTTTGCCCCAAGCTGAAACCCGAAACTTGCTCCGTACTCTCCACAATGGGAGACACGTTGCAGATCCACTATACGGTAAGACAATCAAAAGCACTACACGATTCATAATCAACACCATTCTAGCCAAATATACTGTCTACCGTGTATTTGGTGCGTCAACCAAGCCTCGTCAACGCGATGGCGGTCGACTGCTGTTGTGTGGCGTGAGAGTGTGGTGGCCCTAGTGTGCAACACGTCAGCAATAACACGAGAGCAGCTCATCCACGCGTTCAGCTTGCCAGGCTGGATCTCTGACTGCTCTGCTGCACACACACACACACACACACACACACACACACACACACACACACACACACACACACACACAAACCTGACACGCACACTTAATGTTAATGGCACCATTACACTAATACATTCAACAATACGTTATGTCGATGTCCATCAATCATCAGATTGCATTCATTCATTCTCATTCATTCTCTATACAGACTGGTGAATCAGTTTAGAGATTTCCCAGTGCAGTGTTTCCTTCCTAACATTTTGACAGCCATTCACGCCTAACGATAATGTTAAATTACGAACGTCCGTTATCTTACTACTAACAGAAAATGGGAAATCTCATATGGAGCTGACAAAACTAGTATCGATAATATAGTAGTTATAAACCTTCAAACATCTTACAATTGATTACGAACAGTAGAAAGACCTGCAAACAGCACATACCATGCTCGTATAAATATATTCTTTATCCTCTCCAAAAAAACAAAAACAATTGCATTACTGCAGTTTATTTGAAATGTTTTTTTGTGTTTCATCATCAAACCGACCTGTAGTATGTTTCTATGTATTATATCTCCCCCTAGTGGCTAAAGCGTGCAATCCAGAAGGAGGATAACAATGAACGAACACCATTTTGTTGGTGTTTTGGGGTGGCTGAAATGGATAAATGGCATTTCCATTCATTTCAATGGGGAAAGATGATTTTAGATAAATGTGTTTTTAGTAACGAGAGTGGTCACAAAACAAAAGCATCACTGTACTGTATTTGTAACTGTTGGCCTCCACTCTAGACACTGTATCCACAATTATCCATCCATGTGGAGCCACCATGATATTCTGTAATAATGTAACCAGCACGGTAGCTTGATAACAACATGTGTCAGCGTTCACAGCGAAGTGGGGAAATATTTTCCTACAGGGGCCGTTTTAGCTCTTCCCGTGGGTCAGGGCCATACTAAAGTTATATACTACTATATATTATGGAACATCCGTGGGTTAAAATTTTGTTTTTTTTCCTAAAACATTCCACTGAGATTTGTTTTTAAAATGTCATTAAAAATTACCGATCAAATGCACCACTGTTGTCAAGGAAATTGCCCCGAGGTAGTAATCATGAAGCGGTAACAATGTTGTACTTCTGCTTACCAGGGTAAACTGATGGATGGCAAAGTCATCGACTCCTCGCTGTCCCGGGACCCTCTTGTTGTTGAGTTGGGGAAGAGGACTGTCATTTCTGGTGGGTTGAGAGCTAAATTAATTGATTTGGGTGTATTAAAACACATTTTTTTAGGAAATGAATATACTCACTTTGGGGAGTAACTTTGCCTTTTGTTTGTTATTTCCTCTCAGGTCTGGAACAAAGCTTGATCGGCGTGTGCGAAGGGTTCGTAAAAAAAAAAAAAAAAAAATAGCAATAAAGTTGTGCTGAAAACTTAATAATGTTCAGATGCCCTAATGATGGACTCTGTAAAGTACATACTTAGTTTATACTTATTTTGTTGCTTTGCCACTCTCCTCCAGGCAAAAAATCAAAGCCACAATTCCATCTCACCTTGCCTATGGGAAAAAAGGTTACCCTCCTACGATTCCAGGTAGAGAACACAAAACACATGCATTTTTGTCAATGTTATTCTGTACAATGCTTGATGTGTTGTTTTGTAAAAAGAAAGTTGTTTTTCATGTGTTTGGGGATTATGTGAGGCTTTTCAGAGGCACATTTTTGGTTTATTGTTAGCACACTCTGATTGCTCTAATCCCATCATTTGAAACATGCATCTAGGAACAATGTTGCTCTCAATGTGCCCTATAGGCGACGCTTCCCTCGAGTTTGAGGTGGAGGTGATCTCGCTGACACAGCAAACGCCTTGGCAGAAGATGGTGAACGACGTTTTCCCCCTTGTGTGTTTGGCGTTGGTGCCCACTTTGCTCGGCTTAGTGGGACTCTACCTCTACAACAAGGCCAAAGACCCAAAACCCAGCAAAAAGAAGGCCAAAGACAAGAAGAGCAAGAAGAAATAAGAATGGGAAAATGAACTATTTAAATAAAAAAATTTAAAAATGTGTTATTTGTGTTGATTTTGTAAAACATGCCTTTGTTGTAAATTTATACCCGGAATTGACATCTCTTCCATTTAATGGGTGTTGATTGTTCAGTAAGTAGCTTCGGTGACACTGATGTTTACACTGCCTGTAGATGTTGCATCTCTGACAGATTTTCAGCCTCCGTGAGTTTGAATATACTGTGTAACGCACCCAAATTACAAAGGGCACATCTCTCAATCCAAGAATTATTGTTGTGTTTTTGGATTGCATGTTTTGAGTAAGAATCTGTCATATTGGTTGATGATTTGTACGCACACAATATACAATTAGGCATTTTTTTTAGACATCGTGTTTTACACTATCCCTTTCAGCTTCACATTTTAAGAGTTGTGTCAGCAAAACAATTATCACATGGGGAAAATTAAATCTTTGTTCTTATGAATCCCTCCAGTGTGGCTGTCTTGGTCTTTATTATTTGTTTTGATTTTAAGATGTTAATCACATCCTTCAAAGGTGAAAAAAATGATACAGTACGATTGAAGAGCTTTTTCATTGTTTAAACTCGTGGTCTGGTTGATATACTGTACATTCAATTGTCATACAGTAATTGACGCAAGGCCATGCAGTACAGAAATATAAAATCAATCTGACATCTCTGCTGTTATTATATTATGTATTAAAAGAGAATTATTTACTAAATAATACTTTTCATAAAGCGGTTATGCTGGACTACAGCACTATTTTTTCTCGAGTTGATAACTGGAATAATTCAACTACCCGTAGCGACACGCATGCGTACACCGGTAATATCCTTCCGCGACAATAAATTGGTCATTTCATTTTAAACTTAACATAAAATCAAATAAATAGATTTAAAAATAATATTATGTCAGTTATATAAAATGTGACACCCAAAATGTATTTCTTTTACTCTAAGAGCAATAATTTGGTGCCCAAGGCAAAGCGGAAATGCACTATTCTGCGCGGTACAACCTCTTCCTGCCCTCTTTCCAGCTTCCCGTGCAACATGGTGAGTTCACTACAGCGGTAGGCGGTTGGTAAAAACCGAAATAAACCGATGTATTTATCGGAAAACGCCTCCCCCTTATATATTCGAAGTTAGTAACATCACAACCCCCCACCACGATGCGTTATATTGCCGTTTAAAGCACATTAAAACATTTAAAAAGGTGCCCGGGCCTAAATGCTAGCGTTTAGCAAGCTAACATACCCCTGCATGTGTTCTCTTAGCGAGCGGTGGATAAAGCTAAATCTTGCGAGATACATTTGAGTGACATACTAAAGTAGAATTGTCTAAAGCTTTAAAATATCTCAATTATTTTACAATTTTTATTTATTTATTACAATGTAATCTATAATTTGGAGTAGTTTTATGTCTGAATTTGGAGCGAGGTTGCTTTCGTGATGCAAAATCAGTCATGTTAAATGTCACAGTAGCAAATTTGGATGTGACGGTAGATGGTGAATATATACGGTCAAACCGTTCAATGGTTTTTGAGTCAATCGTGTTATGAGTAGTGAATAACCATAGTTGCACCACGAAAGAAATCTAAATGTTTATATTTTGCATTTCAGACCAAGAAGAGAAGGAACAACGGTCGTGCCAAGAAGGGCCGTGGGCACGTGCAGCCCATCCGCTGCACCAACTGTGCCCGCTGCGTCCCCAAGGACAAGGCCATCAAGAAATTTGTCATCAGGAACATTGTGGAGGCTGCAGCCGTGAGAGACATCTCAGAGGCCAGTGTCTTTGATTGTAAGTGTAATTTCTCATCCGTATCAAGAACAGCAATACACGTTCCACTGCTTATGTACTTTTCCCCACCACCCTCTTCTGTGTAGCATATGTTCTGCCCAAGCTCTATGTGAAGCTGCACTACTGTGTCAGCTGCGCCATCCACAGTAAGGTGGTGAGGAACCGCTCCTGTGAGGCCAGGAAAGACCGCACACCGCCACCCAGGTTCAGGCCCAATGTAAGGAACTGCTAAAAAGAAATGTTTCTCATACATTGTAATCACCATTTCTAACTTATTTGTCTTGTTTTTTTGTTATAGGCTGGTGCACCGAGAGCTCCTGCAAAGCCCATGTAAATGACATGCTTTACATATGAGGAATAAAAATCTTCCCAAGTTGTTGATTGAATGTATGACTCAACTCTCATTTGCTCACAAGACAAGAGAATAGTTGACTTTTTATTTGGAGTAAATCCTTACAGTACAAAACTTACAGTAGTTAAGATCAAAGTAGTGAAATGCATAACTGTTGTCAACATTTAAGAGTTTGCATTAATTTAAAGCGATTTCAGGTTATTTACAGGAGGTGAGAGGCTTACAAAAACAGCGTTTGAAAAATCACATTTAATGTGTGGTGTTTTTGTGAGCTCAGGATTGGTCGCACATGCATCAGGGTCTGAAGCATAATTAAGTTGAAGGTTGTACAATTACACCATTCCCACTGAAGGCAAAGGGGGATATCCAATACTCATAATAAAAAAATTTGAGTAATGATGGGTTCTTTTTGAAAATGATATTTTGACACTTAAAGCCAGCAAAGGTTTCACGTCAGCAGGGAGTTTTCTTTGGATCTTAGCAGCAGCATTGTATCCTAGGGGCATCTGGTAATCAAAAGTAAAATGGTCCTAGCAAGGGGAAAGCTGGTGGTGAGCATTTCACAAAGCTGGCCTGTTGTAGCACACGGTGAATAGTTGCAGAACACTAGAATGAAGGCACAATATGAAAAGTACTACATACAGGAAGCAAACCAGCATAAGCTACTCATGGGCCTCTTCCATTAGTTACACAAGCAGGGTACCTTTTTTTTTAATACTCAAAATACATTTCTCAGTACAACAGCGATCACTTTAATGTAAGGTAAGCTAACTCATGATAAAATGACTGATAGTGGAGCCTTAATCTGTCTTGCGTTTAGAATTGTGCTTGACCGCTGCACTTGCGCAATCATGTCTTATAATTAATAACGGTAATTTCAAATTGTCCACACATGACCTTTAACCATAAAGGTCACCATAACCACATTCAGGATTTAAACCAAGTGAGCAAAAAAGGTTTTTCTTGCAGTTACAATTAGTCAACATTGTATCGACAAATACCACCAAACACTTCTCACGATGTAGCGACAAAATATCCTTTTCTCATTGGAATCAATCACAAGTAGCGCTAATTCTTTTCATGCTTTACACAATTTTCAGCATTATGGGGTAACTGTTAAAGGGTCAGAAAAAAAAATACATGGACATGGGAGTCTTGCCTACACAATTTGATCAGGTTTCGGGCAGGTTCTTTAACAGTTGTTGCTTCTGTCATCATTTCTTGGCTTATGCTTAATGTTTTGTAAAGTATAGCTCGAGAGTTGCAAGAACAGTCAGAATCCATTTTACCAAAAAAACAATGCCATCCATATCCAATCTTTGAACATGTAATGACTAAACTGCAATATTTTACATTTCCGTTAATAAAAAGCTGGAAGTTTTTGCTCTAAATCGATCTATATTTAGAATTCCCACCCGTGTATGCACGAATTAGACTGACTTGAGATCTTAAATTCTTTGGTAACTCATTCCAACATGAATTCGTATGTTTGAGGACATGATTGTTAGTTCATAGCTTGAACTCTAGTCACTGAATTTCACGATGAGGGAAGGCACAATACAAACCAATGATAGTAAAGTTGTAACTGCATTGACATTATTTCTTGACATAAGATTATCACTTCTCCCACTTGAGCGGCAGTCATGGTTTTTCCTCATATTTTGAGAGAAATGTGCAGCTTGTGAATGTAGTCTATAAAACTGTTTAATATGATCAGGATTTTCTGGCAAGTATCAGTGCAACAGAAGCAGTTATAGAACAAATTAAAAACAACAAGACAGGTAACGCTCATAAGTCATCCAAGTAAAGGCCTCCATTGTTCACTGGCCTTCACACGTTCTACCGATTTCCAGAAAACTAACAATATCTCACATACGTACACTCAGTTCAATCACCCTACCACTTGACACGAAACAAAAAGTGCATTTATGATTCACAGACAACTTTCTCAACATCTCGTGAACTTTGACCTGGCTCTTTCATTTGGTCTGCACTCAAAACAAGGACATAAAAACATGATAGTGAATGTTTTTAAGGGCCGTTTCTTCAAATGAGGCGAGGGTCTTCACATTTGACTTTTGGGGATGAAGAATCTGTTAAAGTGCTCAAGAGTTTTCAGGTCGGATTGGTCAACCACAATATGTGCATTAGGTGGGAATCCTGAATTTGGGCGCAAGGCACACGTGTGGATGGGAAAAGTGCATGTTCAGAGACATTTTCAAAGTGCATTATGATAAATAATGGGTTTCCTTTGTGCTGTGCAGACCAAACCATGCCAGGCCGAGCTCATCGGGACTGTTCCTCAGTCGAGGATGTGCTCTCCCCGGACGATGTGCGAAGAAAACTCGTAGCGGTCTTGGCTCCGGTGGCCGCAGATGTTACACTCGAAAGGTTGCCGAAATCCATGGCACCCCATGTGGATGGTAAACATGACGTGGTCCATGAAGAGCACGCGGCAGTGGTCGCATCGGAAGCAGCGCACCGTTCGCCCTTCGCCGTCTACCACTCGCAGAGTCTCCCTTGAGGTGGACGAGGGCGCCGTAGGTGAACTGGGCATTGGGACGAGGCCCGACGGAGGGGGCGCGTGGTGACTTCCGTCCTCTCTTTTGGTCTCCCGGTCTTTGGCGTGGCCGGGGCTGTGTCCGTCCCAAATTTTGTAGTGCGAAGGAGTCGCCGTGTTGTGGAGATGATGCCCGTTGTTCCTATGAAGGGTCGGACCAGGAGCGGTGCTGTTGCACGGCTCATCCGGCATGCTTTCCGTGTCCGTAGAGTCCTGGCAACCGTTGCTGGGGGAGGCTGCCTGACTGCGACCCACGGGCAGGTCTTCGTGACCCTCCGCCGCTTCCCTTCTCCCCACGTTGGCGGGCCCCAGCCCTACACTGGCCCCCATGCAGTCCAGCCTCAGGCCGAGAGCGCCCGGCGCATAAGCGGCACTGTGCATCGATCGGAGTTCGGATAAGCATGAAGGGTGAGTGATGGGGAGATGGAGAGGCTGCAGGGGGTCTGCCATTCCCCCTCCTCCTCCATCACTGCCTGCATACTCTCTTCTAGGAACGCGTAGGCCTTCCAAGTCTCCTGGATGTGTCTCTCCATCTTTGTCCAAAGCAGCATTTAACTCGGAACGTGCATTTCCACTATGTATGTGCTTCTGTCCTGCAATTAGAACATAAAATCCTCATAGATTGAAATGTGGAACAATAGCATTGTATCAAAATCCACTTTTCAGATAAAGGCTTTCGGGTGAAACTTCAGGATGTGCCCAAAATGCAATGCAACCTTTAACCCACTAAGCCCTGTACAAAATGGCAGTTCTTTTGCGATCCTTAAAAATAAATAAATAAATAAATAAATACAATTTAAAAAAATGCACCTCACTTTCCTGAGAGCTCTAATTTTAGAATTATAGTTTAAAAAAATCCCTTCAATATAATATGAAGAAACTTTTCTGCTACGTTAATAGATGTTAACACTACATAAGTAAAAACTACTCAACATTTGATGACACCGGTCATACAGTGGAAAAAAAGCGAACATGAATCAGAAGTGTTGCAAAATTGTCTTATGTCAATCCTGATAATCTTTCGTCTCAACGTTGTGTGAAATTTTAATTTTGAAGCAGTTTTTTTTCCGGAATATCTTGGTAAGAGTGAAGTGGTAAAAATTCTGGGGTGTTTGACTTACGTGAACTAACTTCAGCAAACTAATTCGAATACCGAAAGTACATCCTGATTTTTGCTTTGAGTCAGCCTTGTGAGCCTTGTTCATAAAGTTTGTTTTCTCGTTATTACAAACATGAAGCGGCTATTTTCTCAAACCTCACCAAACCGAGGCCACATGCTCACCTACAAATTTTTGTGGCATGGATCTTTTGCGTTTGGTGACGCTGCTGGCGAGCCGATCAACAAACGTCATCTTGTCTGAGGAGGCATGAAGCGGGGAGTCTGGGATGTACTCCATCTCCCTAATCTCCTCTCCTAAAAAACACAGAATATATAACATTTGCTCTGATTACAGATCCTAAGTAGTCCAGCTAGATTTTCAAACCAAAGCAAGTATGAAAACTAGGCAAAATGGAAAAACTGAAGGATGGGCGGATCATTTTGATTATACCACAAACCCCAAATTCACCATCTCTAGAAGTCAGAATACTACATTAAAAAAAAACAAAACAATCAAAATGGATTTTTAAATATAGAAATTAAATAGGAAGAATTGCTTTTGTGTAAAGCGTTTTCCCACTTGTGTAATGACTTTGACTCTAACTTTGAAGAGAGCTAGTGCAGTACCGCTAAATGCATTTATTTAGGATGCACTATTATCACTTGTTTTGAGACCAAGTACTTATACTTGAGTAATTGCTAAAAACCGAGTACCGATACTTGATATTGCCAATGGTAGTTAAAATGTGTTTTGTTTTAACCAAATATTCAGAGACAAACTTTTCTTGAACATGGCACAAGTCTCACTCAAATAATTTTTGTAGAGTAACAACTTGTCAATATTGACATACGATGCACGTTTTTCAGTTGCTGATGGTATAGTGGTACACTCCCCTGACTTGTGTGTCTCACTCAGTGACATTGTGAATGTGGATGTGTATGGTTGTTTGTCTCTTTTTGTGCCCTGTGACTGACTGGCGACCAGTTCGGGAGTTAGTCCGCCTTTCACCCAAAGTCAGCTGGGGTTTGAAACTCAGGACATGCTGTACCCCCGGTTGCCACCAGAGCAGAGTTGAATACGCAGTGAGCTAAAAGTGTTGCAATCCGTTTTTACCTTAAAGAAGCTCCTCACGCATGACAAAGGCTGCCACAGTATGTATATGGAATACGTCTGGCTGGTGATGTGGCATTCATGCATTAGTACGAGTATGAGCACTCCACAGCCGATATCGTTGCATCCTCAGTAACTATTGAGATGCACCTGTAATAGCGTGCTCTACTGTGACTCAGATGAACCATGCTCACCTGGATGCTGAGCACTGATAGGCTGTTTTGACTCCACGCTCTGTAAGTAGTTGTAGCAGCGTTCAAGGTGCTCCTCCAGAGTGCTCTGTTGCTTGTAACTGCGACCACAGTAACTGCATTTGTATGGCTTCCCAACAGTTGGAGAGGATACTGGAGCAAAAAGTGGAAGAAGGACATTACTTTTTGCCAAGAGATACATTATTCAGAGTTGGGGGGGGGGGCAGACTTATTAGGCCTATTTTTGATTATTTGATTGATTTGACAATAAAGATGACCTTGACCTAGACCTAAACATGTCCTACCGGCATGAGTGCGAAGATGGCCGGTGAGGGCATCTCTTCTTCTACAGGCATAGCTACACAAAGGACATTTAAAGGGCTTCTCTCCGGAGTGCAGCTTAATGTGACGGAGCAGATTTCCTTTTTGAGTGAAGGAGGCGCCACACTGATTACACTGGAATGGCCGCTCACCTGCACAAAGATCAAATTGTTACGAACTAGAAATGCATAGGTCATAGTTAGAGCTGAACAATTAATCAGAAGATTGAGCAGAATCCTTCAATGGAATGGGTTCGAGGTTCCAATGTAGTTGCTGTACCCAGTGTGAAAATAAGGTAATTTTACCAATCCCAAAGCAAGTCATATATTGCATGTGTTTCAAATACCTAGGCATTCACAACATGTCAGTTTTGCCCACACAAAACAAATGTTATTTCACATATGAAGCATTTTTTTAACCTGTGTGACTGCGTTTGTGCACCATGAGAACATTGGGTCCAATGCAGATCATGCCACAGATGTCACACTTCAGCTTCCCACTGGGCAGTCGAATGTTGTCATGATTGGTAAGCTCCCTGTGACCAGACGCCTCTGTTCCCTGATCCACGCCTCCTTCTTCTATACGTTCCACTCGCTCATCATCGTTACTAGGACCGGGGTCTTCATCACTGTACAACTCGACTTTAATAGAATTTGCTAAAAGAGAGGGAAAAAAAGGAGTCCCATTTTTTTAAACAGTGAAAAGGAGGATTAAGTGTCCAGTATTTATGACTTACCGCTGAGCGAGCGATGAGGTGAGGTTTCCTTGCTGTTTGGCGTGCTTACTGTCGGACCACCAAGGCCCCCAGAAAACTCTTTTTCCATTGAAGAGTCTCCACTATTAACTGCAAATACACAACCCTTGATTAAACATACATTATTGTTACTTATGGGCTGATTTGATGCACAATAAACAAATAGCTGACCTGACATGTAAGACTGGCCATTGCAGTCATCAACATCCATACTAGATTTCGGCCCAATACTGAAATGAGAGTTATGTCCACACCAACTTGTCATTACAAAACCAAACGTGTGCTGATGATGTTACACTTGTTCCATCTACAGAACTGGAGAAAATCGCAGTGAGTCAACCCATGACACCGAACTGTTGAATTAGCTTTCAGACATTTAAACAGAATACAAATATGTTGAGGATGGCATCCGTTATTAAAGTGGAATTAATCGTACGATTGCTGCAGCAGTACTAGTAGCTACACGAGAGCTAACTCGAACATTAGCGGCTACAGATCAGCTGATCGACTGACTCGCAACTCTCATGACACCACTGACAGAATCATCGAATACTCGTGTGCCATCAATTAGTCTTCAGTTCACATTCTACACGTTGAAGAATTCATATGCGTCTCCGTAATTTAACAGCTAAATCACCAGTCGGCCTGGGCAGCTCAAGCTAAGCGAAACTTGATTGGCGCAAATGTGAAGCCAAAGCAGCTAAAACCAGCACTACGACGTCGGTATTTGTTACGCTCGCTCACTGAATATCGCGGTATCAAAGTTCGGTACCGAACGATGCAATGTGAATGAGTGACATGCGTGATAAGTTCTCAGACTGACAAATGCTACATTTAGCCCGCTAGATGCTAACTACTGCAGCCAGTGTTTCCGAAATGGTTGCTATGGCACCCGCAGCCTCGCCGAATGCTATGAGGAGCCAGGTACGGACTAACTACAGAACATGCTCTCCTTGATTCAAATAACGACGACCGACAATTAAATGAGTCCACTCCCCGTATATGTGTGGTAAATTACCAATGCCTGGCGAGGGCGACGATTGAGGTTATTCGGTGATTGCATCTGCTTGTTTGGGTTTACGACGATGACATCCCCCAGCCGGCAGCACTACCTTACACGCCAAACTACTTCCGGTCACAATTTCGAGTGCGCCATAAATTTTGATAATTATATCCACACAAACCTCATCACTTGTATTAAGTTATACAATACAATCAATATAGCTTGTCGTTATGCAGACAGTCTTTAAACCAAGGGTTTGCGAACTCGGTCCTCAAGGGCTGCTATCGCTATCCTGTCTGTTTTCCAGCTTTCCCAGGAGCAACACACCTGATTCAAATACTCAGGATCGTTCTAATGTTACTTCCGAGCTGGCTGATGAGCTGATCATTTGAATCAGGTGTGTTGCAGCCGCGAGAGATGGAATACAGGCAGGACAGTGGCTCGACATGCCTGCTTTAAGCAGTACATTTGTTTTTAAGCTTTCAAGCATCGTCCAATACAGTTCTGTTTACGTTTGCATTGAAACTTAAAGAAGTGATTGTTTTTAAACATTGAAATGCATATTTCATGTAACTTATGTGCAACGCATTTTGATGTAATAATTTGAAGTAGTTTTTTTCTTCTCCAGTATTTAAGCGCAGTTCTGTTCAAACTGTCCATAACGTTAGTGTCTCAAAATTAAAACATATTATACAGTATGTAATGGGACTAAAAGCTCTGCCTGGTTTTTGATTAACTAGCTATGTAATATATTTTAATTTTGGCCACAAAGGACAAATTTTAATAGCGTTAAAGTCGAACTAAGGCTATCTTTTTTTTAACCATTACTCTCTGAACCTCGACTATTCAGGTCAATTTTCATCCATTTTGACATTTGACACCGATGCAAATACCCTAAATGTTATTCTTCCATGCAGACATTTGAATACCTTTGCTAAAGGGACCTCAAATACACGTGAAAATATACAAAAATTCTTCATACAGGTGCTACAAACTTTGTGTAAAATCAAGGAAAATGGTAAACAGGTGGTAATAGTGAAAAATTCAAACTAAGAAAAAAAAAGTATTTCTTCAGGCAACTGTGACAGTGGTCACTGTGGAGTTTGAAACAGACCCAAAAATCAAGAATAGTCTGTTGCAAATAGTCCAAGTCACATATGCAGTAGCCAATGCGTATTTTTATAGGACATGGAGACGGTGTTTGCGGGGGTAGGTTGAAACAGTCAACAGACCTGTCCGTGACATTTGCACAGGTTCCCACGAAAATGGGCACCTGTTGGTCTTGGAATTGTCATGGGAAATCTCAAAATAGTGTAAGAGTAAGCATCAGCATGACGTATAGTAAATATATACGGAACAGAAGTCATGCAGGGGTGAAAGAGTTGCTGCTGCAAAAACAAGACCTGTATCTGCAATGGAGTAAATAAAAATACACTTTTCCTTCTTGTAAAACATTGATTTAGGATCAAGCCTCCATCTGTTATTGACCATTAAAACAATTTGAAAGGAACGATAGTTCAGTTTGATATGCTTCAAACAACAAGGCGTATTTAGTAATTGTTGTTACCATTGTGTCCATGTTATGTGTTGTGTTCTGTTGGACCATTTTTGTTAATTCGTGTTAAATGTTCTGTGAAGCGGTTTGTTGCAGCTGCAGCTCTTGTGAAAACGAATCGAAATCAAATGGTTGTATTTTAAATACGCACTACAAGGATGGCTTGTCAAATTGAATCCCAGAACATACAGTGCATGCATGGAAAATGAACCGTGTGAAAGCGCGTGGGTACTTTTGTCACCTCTGACATTTTGTTCTAGTATTTGTCTTGTCTGGAAAGGTCGAGCTGAAAGCGGTCTAAACAACACCAGTGTCAGTGGGTTGCAGGGCTCAGAGCGACCCCCGCTGCCGTATAGTAGCTTTGCAGAATGTGTGACGTAAGACCTGCTTTTTACGACGGTGTGCTTACACAATGACACTTTCCGTTACTATCGCCTGCGAGTTGTAACCGCGTTGGGGATAAAGTATCCCGTAAACTGTTCAAGTTCGGGAGATCGTTTTCAGATTTCGATTTATCGATCGATATCACAAACTGTACTGGATTGAGCGCAAGCGTTTCTCCCCTTCAAAAGTACACGGTGTACTTCCTGTGGTGAAACTGCTTCGAGCTGGTAAAGGCCCAGCAGAGAGCTCCCAAAAAGTTTGTTGTTGTCACGTGACGTGAGCCGAATGTGGCGATAAAAGTTAATCTAGAGCGTCAAAATAGCTTTGCCTGCTACGCATTTGAAAGGTAATCGACGCCGTCTCCGCCGCAATGCCGCAGCCGAAGTACCGGAAGATTGCTGTGATCGGTTACAGATCTGTTGGTGAGTAAAGCTCCCGAGCTCGTGCTGTGCTAGCTGGCTAGCTAGCCAGCTAGCTGGCTAAAGTCCCGGCTTTGTTTTCCTTGTGTCAGGCTGACCTCAGCAACACGCGTTCTGCTTTGCTTTCATTACACTTGTGCTTTTCCGACTCAGAAAACTAATAAGTGTACTTTCGGCTGGAGCCGCACCCTGAGTGCGGTAAAGGTTCCGTGGCATTCCTATTAGGCTGTGGGAAACACAATATTTCCGAAACATAGCTTGTCACAAAGTAAATGGGTCATTTTTTTTTGTCATATGATTAATAACGATATAAAGACACGTTTTTTTCTAATAGTGCATTTTTAATGCTGCCTTGGCATTACATATGTAAGTGTCTCCACAGCCATGTTTGAGGTCCATTTTTTTAAGTTATTGGTTATTTCATGTTTTAGGCCAGAATAGTTAAGACAACGAAGCGATCAATACACAAAATTTATGGCAGTCTAATGCAAATGATAAGTGAAGAGCAAGATTTCTTAAACTTGTATTGGGGGGGGGGGGTCAAACAATTATGCATTTTGACACAGCTTTGTTCATCGCACCCATTGACCAAGCTAATGGTGATGCCCCTCTGAAATAGATTTGTTCCATAACAGTTAAGACAAAAGTGCATAACAGCTTCATAGTTTCTTCGAACATGTGTTTTGTATTTATATGTGTTGCCTTTCGAACACTGCACTATCAGTATATCCAGCCATGCCTCAGAGGTAGAGCGGGTCATCCAGTAACTGGAAGGTCCACTGTTCAATTCCCTGCTCTGTCCAAGCCATGTGTTGCTGTGTCCTTGGGCAAGACACCTTGCCTTAAGTGCCACTCACACTGGTGTATGGCTGAATGTTTGGTGGATGGTCGGAGCGGCTGTAGGCGCACACAGAAAATTTACCTGTTTTTATCCATTTCAGAGGGCCACATTTTGCCACTTCCTGTCAACTTGAAAATGACGTGACAATTCCTTAAAGACAATAACATGGATTTGTGTTAGTTTTTGTGGAAAAGGCTGTTATACACTGTTATTATTACAGCACAAATGACAATTGCGTGTCCATTTTCCTTCTGCAGGAAAGTCATCTCTCACAATACAGTTTGTGGAAGGACAGTTTGTCGACTCCTATGACCCAACAATTGAAAACAGTAAGTTTTACCATGCAGTGGAGAACTCTTATATAGGTTAAAATGACCAAATTTCCTCATCGAGTGGCAAGGGGTTTCCCAAACTTTATTGAGCAGGGCGGGGTTGTTTTGATTCCAGTGTATGACGTAACATTAATTAATCAAGGCACAACATCGACACATGTGGAGGCCACTGTATGAAGAAATTTGGTAGTGATTTAGAAATACTTCTACATATAACTGTTACTTCCCTTTCCCAGCCTTCAATAAAATGGTCAGCGTGAATTGTCAAGACTTCCATCTTCAGCTGGTTGACACAGCTGGACAAGTAAGTTGTTTAGCGCCATATTGACATATAGATTTATCCTGCAGCAATATTTAAGTTTTGATGATTGTAAACTTATGAAAATCAATGACGAATTGCCTATATTGTGTCCTGTGCTTGAGACTAATATGTTATATGGCATGGTATCATTTGTAGGATGAATACTCCATTTTCCCCCACTCCCACTCAATGGACATCCACGGCTATGTCCTTGTTTATTCTGTGACATCCATGAAAAGGTATGTAGTTGGATCATTGTGAATTTCTAGCATATCAGTAAAAAACACTTAGTTTGAAACATGTTTTTATCATCTGTGTTCATTTCTCATCTCAAGTTAAAAACGGGATGACATATTAAGATCAGGCTTTGTATCTTTGAGCCAATCACGATGCGATCAATAAGCCGTTTCTATTCTCTGATCAGTTTTGAGGTCGTTCAGGTTCTACACGACAAGCTGCTGGATATGGTTGGAAAAATTCAGTAAGTTATCTCAACTCTTTTTAAGTTCAATACTATCAAAATGGTCCCACCACATAGTTTTTATTAATATTTCACCATGATTGTTTTCTATTTAGAGTTCCAACTGTGCTTGTTGGAAACAAAAAAGATCTCCACATGGAAAGGTAAGCACAATATTTATTTGTCCTTGTTCGAAAAATGTTTCAGTGGACTTATCCTGTAATAATCAGTACATATATACATTAAGTCCAGTCCAGTCGCCAGACCTACTACTATTACTATATTTGTATGAATTTCTGTAATTTAACCAATGTATCTTTTGTGCGGTTACAATTGCCTTTTCTGATCTCTAGAGAAATAAATATTTGTACACAGGAAATGCGCAGATCAAACTCAGCCAATCAAATTGTTTCACTCAGAGCAACTTTGCAAATGCAGCAAATGGGTATGTCCTTAGAAGAGAAATCCACGGAAGAAAGTTCTGGGAGAACAGATGATGCGGTGCTTTCAAACGAGTAAACAAAAAGAAAAAGGGGCTAATTAATTGTTCGTCTTAATTCACATGTTTATATCAGGAATGTTTGTCTTATTGTTACTCTCTGATGAAAACACCAAAATCATAAACTTTTGCATTCTGGCAATAATAGCCCAACAGGACAAACTGACTTTTTGTGAGTTGTTTTCTCCCTCTCAGCTTATAGTGACGTGTCTTAAGGTCAAAAACAAAGTTTCCACAATTTCACCTTTTACTTATGAGATCCTGTCAATCTGCACTTTCTTTGTTCATGATCTCATCAAACATGACATTTGTATTGCCAGGGTTTTTGACACTCGGACCATTAAAACACAGGGATGGATGCTTTGTGCTATATTGTCTTTGCTACACTCCTAACTACCACTCACTGGTTTCTTTCTTTTTTTTTTTTTTTTAAATTTGGCCTCGGTGGAGTTCTGGTACTCAACTGTGTGCCATTGTAATTTCATAACCGGTGTTTTCAATGTCTTGTTTCTCAGGGTCATAAAGCCAGAGGAGGGAAAGAAGCTTGCTGATTCCTGGGGTGCTGCTTTCATGGAGTCTTCAGCCAAGGAGAATGAGGTCATTCCACGCATCTTTTTTTCTTTTTTTTTTTTTTTTTTGCAGGTCTCTGTTGGCGCTGTCCTCATACTTCTTCCTGCCTTACAGACCGCCGTGGAGGTTTTCAAGCGAATCATATTGGAGATGGAGAAAGCCGACGGGAATGCCCCGCCGGAGGAGAAGAAATGTGCCATGATGTAAGAGTGCATTGAGGATATGGTAAAAGTCACTTGCTGAAGACAGGAGAGGCACAGCTCCACCAGCATACCACTCTGAAGACCTCGCCAACAACAAGACCCGGCAGTGCTGCCAGTTTCAATTCATATTAAACTATTCCACTAAAAGAAGCTCAGGCAGAGAAGCACCTTCATTGGACATTTGCTATAAATAGTTTAATTCTTGGATGGATATAATTTTAGCCCAGAAAACGCAGATCTTCATGGACTGCATCCGAAATTCCCTTGTTATTGATATATATTGATAATGGTAATTATTTCTGAATGCCTGATGTTGAGACAACATTGGTTTGTGTAATATTTGAGTGGTTGGTGTATTGTGGTGGTGAGCGCTTGACAGCGGTGCAGCCTCAGTTCACATTACTGTAAATGTGGTGGTTGATTACATCACAGTGGTGGGACTGCCTTGGATGCTCTATTATGAGCTTTCACAAAACACTCTTTCCATGCTTCTTTCCATTGTAATGTTTATCGGTTTCCTTTCTAGCTATTTATACATACCAGCCACTCACCTGTGAGCTTTTCTGCTGAGCAGATTAGTCCGCTGCCCTCATTTCTATAGTTTTAACTTTTCTATCACCACTTAGCTGTTATGGAACCCCCAGATGAACTTGGTATAGGTTGGAAAAATCGCTTTGATTTTTGCCACATATGGCTTTTAATCAATAATAGAAGAGGTTCTGTTTTGTTTTGTTTTTTTTTGAGTGATGCCAGCTTTGTGTCCTCCACCACTTTAGAGCAGTCCAACGCAGTAATTTATCACGTCATTTTGACGTTTTTGTAAAATACAATGAAAAGAATGGGGTGGGTTGCCATTTGTTGTCAATGAATTTGTCATGATTTCAAGGTTCATGAAGTCGTGATCTCGTGCACGTGATTGAATCTAAACTCTGGATTTAACAATCACTGTCAAAACACTTGAGATGCAATTTTGCATTTTGTTTTTCTTGGCTCTTGTTGCCTTAAAGTACACTTGTCTGTGGACTATAATCGCTTGACATATTCATCTTTTTCCCTCATATAGTTTGTAATATCTTGTTTTTGTTTTTTTTTATCAAGTGCTTTGCCGAGTAAGTAGTTTTACGATGGACAGAGGCTGGTCATGCTGTGTCTTGTGCCTTATACATCTTTGAAACTCCCACATCTGGTTTCCTTCATGACCAAAGGTGCTCTTACAGGGTTTCTTCTTCCGTCTGTTAACTTGATCTCATGGGTGTTGATCGTGGTGGTGATGTTGTGCACAACATGGACGCCAATATGCCCATGATGGTCAGCGTTCATATAAAAATCTTGCTGTAAACAGTTTGTATATAAAATCTGTTACTCATTCGTGATAGTGTTTTTTGTATCTCATTTTTATTTAGTTGGCCACACGCAATGAAGAAAAAACATATTATTCCCAAGATAAACGTAAAAATGAAACTGATACCTTCTGTTGTGTTACACCTCCAAGCTAAAATGAAAAGCTATTTCCATTTAGAAATGATCATAAAACATACAGATACTGTCTGAAGTTAACCATTTTGTAATACAACGGCACTCTCAGGTGGTATCACCAATAAAGCCTTTGAAAAAGTACACAAAGATGTATATGTATGTACACACACTATATATATATATATATATATATATATTAATAATTATTATTATTATTACAGTACCTCTGGCTCAACCCCTTTCGAGTACATATTTTCACTGCGCTGACTCTACCAGTATTACGGTAACGACCAGTCAGCCATTCAGGATGCTCTGGTTTGACTTCTAGCCGATGCGCCGAATTAGCGACCACTTGGCTGTTTGTCACCCGATCTGGCAGGCTGAGAAGACGTGACACCGTGAATGGAATATGGAGTGTGTAAGTCCACCGGTAAACTTTTATATTTTCCAGTATAACTCTTTAACACTTTGTCCGTCCTTATCTGACACATGCTAACTGTAGCAATGATGCTAACTATTTGGAATTACATTGCGAAGTAGGTAGGTCGATATATGTGACATTATTGTCACGTGTCTGTTGCATATTGTTGCTGAAATTGGTGAGTTTAGCGGGTGACCCAAATGTCCCTTTAGTTTTGTTGGACGAAAGAAATCGTCTCTCCTTGTAAGGGTGATGTATTCTCAGCAAGCTTTGACTGGTCAATGCTAACGTCATTAGCTTGGAGTTCGAAGCAGGACTCAGTAAAGCAACGAGTGTCATTCTCCCAGTCGGTCAACATTGTTGTTTTTTCAAAGTGATGCATCTGTAAAGACACAACGTTCATTTAATCGGCCTCGATGCATTTTTCGATACTGCATCTAAAAATTTGATTAAACCAGGGTTTCCCAATCTTTATCGAGCTCAGGTTCACATTCTACATTGGAAAAAATATAAAGTCTAATGAGATACAGATGATCTCGTCTCATTTTACTCAGTAATGACTGCGTATGAAATGTGGCCCCCTCACACAGACCTATTATTCTGTTGTTCTATGGCTAGGAACAGGTGGATGCACAGGTTTATTGTTATTTTGTAATTTCCAATGCCAAAGGAAATTATGTATTGTGATCGGTTAATTATTAGGCTTCCCACAACTGCCTTGCGCTCTAACCACAAACCCACTCGGTGAACAAGCACATTGCAGCTCAATTTGGGGCCAGCATAAAACCTTGCAGAGCCTCTCCTGTGCTTTAGATGTATCCAAAACTGAACCAAATGCCATAATTATTTTTTTTACAACATAATAATCCACACTGTTCAAACAGATGCAAATATGCTTGTCTACGTGCTTTTTTTTTTCCTAAAAAGAAGAGTGAAGACAAGAATCTGTCAACATTTCACTTTCCCACCAAGCAGATTGAAGCTGTCGCTGTATTTCAAATGTCAATAACTCTGTTGCTGTTTACACAAGACAAGCAGTTTGGTTTCTATTTTGCTTGTAGGCTGTACCCAGTGTGATCCAAACATTGAACTTAAAACTAAGTTATGTATAACTGATTTAGCATAGTTACAATTCCTGGCGACCAGCTATTATGTGGCCTGTAAGGTAACGTTATTTATAGAGCACATTTCAGACACAGGGCAACTCAAAGTAGCTTATTAAAATTACAAAAAGAACATATATTGACAACATTGAAGCATATTTGTAGCCCCCAAAAATTAAAGGCATTTAAAAGCATAGGAAAGAAATGATAAGTAGCTTTGTGAAATTACTCAAAGACCGTAGACTGAAATTGATTTTTAAAATGCTCAAATACCTGCATCAACATGTTTTAATCCGGCAATGCTGAAGTATGACTTTAAAGGAGATGTTTGGGTGCACATGATTGAGAGCTATTTTTGGTAAACTGGAGCAGAGATTTCCAGCGAATGAGTGAGTGTCAATACAGCAAACGCGCAATATGTAACTCATTGACATTTAATAGTTAGTCCGTCCAGTTCATTGGAATGGAGGTTGCTCAGGGCCACAGTTCAAAATACAGACATTTGAGTCACAAGTAACATTTTTAAATGATCTGTTTATTAAGCCTATTTATGATTAGGCTGATGGTTAAAGTTTGCTTTGACAAGTTTGTTTCTTTCAGATTCCGGCAACTCTTGAAGATCTTGACAGCAAAAAGGATCCACTGATTGAGGGTAGGAAACTAAACGACATAATGATGAAATTTAAAAGGCTTCTCACCCCGTGTCTCGCTCTTCCCTTCAGATCCTGAGCATAACGTGTACACCAGGTTCATGAAGTCCCATCGCTGTTATGATCTCGTACCCACCAGCTCCAAATTGGTGGTTTTCGACACATCCCTCCAGGTCGGATATCATCTTTTTATTCTCTTCGTCAAGTCTGTCCTCATTAAGAACTGAAGTAGAGGCATATCTGAAAGGAGAAATATTTTGGGAATCAGGAGCTCATGGTGTCATCAGAGTGAGCTTCCTCATCCTCAAATGTGAAACGTTATTGTTGATGGGGGCTTTTTTTTTTTTTTTTGTAATTCAGTTGAAGTGGTGCCTCCACTCGTGGCGGGGACAACATCATGTGTGGTGCTGTTGTTTCTGATCCTTGGGCTATTTTAAAAAATCATGTTACCAACTAAAGAAGAACTTTGTGGGGTAAAAAAAAAAATTGTCGATTTAATTCCACAGGTCAAGAAGGCATTTTTTGCCCTTGTTTCCAATGGGGTGAGGGCAGCTCCCCTATGGGACAGTAACAAACAGTGCTTTGTTGGTAAGATTATTTCCCATATAACTATCTCACATACTTTCAGTTTGTTCAAAACAAAACAACAACCAAAAAAAAAACGAGATGCTGATGCTGTCTACAGGCATGCTAACCATCACAGACTTCATTAACATCCTTCATCGCTACTATAAATCTCCTCTGGTAAGACCGCACGTATCCAGATGTGGTGTTGTAGTGGGAGAACTGATGCTTGATATTAGAATTCTGTGTTTTTGATTTTCAGGTGCAGATTTATGAGTTGGAAGAGCACAAAATAGAAACATGGAGAGGTGTGAGTTCTGACTACCCTCTTACAGTATTTTAATTATTTGTCATTTCAGTCAGTTAATTGTCTCTGGTTTATTTGCGCTTTTATTTTAACAGAGCTGTATCTTCAAGACTCTTTCAAGCCCTTGGTTAGCATATCCCCCAATGCCAGGTTTGTTTTTAACCTTTTTTTTAATTGAATCTAGCCTTTTAAAGACCCTGTAACGTGTGTTAAGCGTTTCTAAACCCATTGTAGATAATTGCTGAAAATTGCAAAGATTGAAAACGATGTAGTGCTCAATTGTGGAGACAGAGCGCTCAATTGTTTTTTACATTTTCACTTTTCCAAATGTTTTGGACATGTCAAAAACAGGGCCCGGTGATGCACTTGGGCCACGCCATGAGTCGCTCTTCTTCTGTTGTTAAGCACCTGAGCGCTTTTGTAGCATACACTGTATCTGCCACATTTGTGACGTGCAGTTCACGAGCGAGCCAGGCCCACACAACCCAATTTTCTTACATTCATTTTCACTTTACGGGGCCTTACCGTTTCCAAACAATGCTCCTACCTTCCTATTTTGTTGCAGCTTGTATGACGCCGTATCTTCGTTGCTCAAGAACAAGATCCACAGACTGCCAGTCATCGATCCCCTGACGGGAAACACTCTCTACATCCTGACACACAAGCGGATTCTCAAGTTCTTGAAGCTCTTTGTACGTCCATTTGACGTTCCCCTGTGCCATATTAAATACAGAACCTCCACTGTGGAACATCCCCAAACGTTGTACAATTCCAACATTGTGTAGAGAGATATGCCTCAAAAGTCAAAAAAACATTGGCACTCGGGAGTATGAGTTTGAAATCGAGATTGAACTTGAAAGTCAACAAGCAGCTCGTGTTCGACTTTGGAGGTTCCGCTTTGAAATGATCTGCCGTTGACCGTTCTATTCTCCATGTCCGATGAGCGCTCGTGCAATCGTACCTACGTGCGAATGGTAATCTGTTCTTGTTTTCAGATATCGGAGATGCCAAAACCGACGTTCCTGGGTCAAACTTTGGAGGAGCTGAACATTGGGACATTCCAGAACATCGCAGTGGTGCGCACAGATACCCCTCTGTACACGGCGCTGGGTATTTTTGTAGAGCAGCGTGTGTCTGCGCTCCCCGTGGTGGATGACAAAGGTTGGTGGGCTGCTTGATATAAAAAACATTGTTGAATGTCCAAGGGCTTGCACTGCCAAGCAGCACTTCGACACTTAGCAACTGTATTTTGCTCTCATTAACATAGTAGTCTGTACTATAAATCAGGGGTGGGCAAAATATGGCCGACTCCACTCCCAAACATTTACGTTTAGCATAATCAATGTGTTGGAAGACTTTTTTTTTTAATCCAGGAGTGTGCATCTGTTTAATACTGTTCAGTTGTATTCCACCTACGATTCTTTCACATTTAATCTTCAACAAACATTTTCTGCAGGTGTACCATAATTGTCTATCTTGTGCACATTTTGGAATAAATCCTTCTCTCTTGTGCAGGTCGAGTGGTGGACATTTACTCCAAATTTGATGTCATTGTAAGTTTACAGGAGTCCAATATTGATGAGCTATACTCATTTCCGTGTTCAGGTGCTAGTCTTGCGGTGGCGAGGAACCAACCCCATGCCATTAATTGCGAAAATCCATGAATGATGAACATCCCCCAATCTCAAAAGGATTGTGTTAACATTTGATGGTGTAACAAACATATTTTCTTTTTCATGCATTTCGTAACAGTGTACAACAATTCCGCGTTCACCCAAACAATGTTAATCCGCCCCAAATTAATCAGCACTTCGGTCTACTTTTGTACGGCGCAGACGCAAAATGCTCTTAATACTTTTAAGAATTATAAAACATTGTTGAGATTCCTTCATTCATGAGGTCAACTGAGGGATTAGGGATTTGTTATTCTTGTGGAAAGAACCTTTTTAATATATTAGTTGAGGCTTATGGATATGACCAAATCCACATCATGCACTTGTCTTCCATTATGCCCCATAACACTGTAACGTTGTAATATTTAACTAACTCATAAGACATACGGCTTCCCGTTCATGTGACATCAGTGTTGTCATGAGTCACCTTAAAGTAGCGACAATAAAATTGTGCTCCCTTCAGAACCTGGCAGCAGAGAAGACTTACAACAACCTCGACTTGACCGTGACCAAAGCCTTGCAGCACCGCTCTCAGTACTTCGAAGGGGTGCTGACCTGCAATCGCCACGAGACGCTGGAAGCCATCATCAACAGACTGGTGGAGGCTGAGGTGAAGTCAGCGGAGGATTTCGGCGACGGCCATGCATTTGACAAATAAAGAAATAAATCTGTGTTGTCACGGCAGAACGTGATCCAATTTTTTTTTTTTCCCACTGATGTTTCTGCGTTTGTGTGTCAACCAGGTGCACAGGTTGGTGGTTGTGGACGAGCGGGATGTGGTGAAGGGCATCGTCTCACTCTCGGATATCCTCCAGGCACTCGTGCTCACCGATAGAGATGAGGGTAAGCCAAGTGGTTTCATCGCACAGTGGCTCAAAGTAATGGTTTGATTTTTTTTTGCCCTTAGGCACCGCATGAGGCGAAAGAGAAGCGAGGTCGGAGCAAAGGGAGAAGGAAGTGACGTGAGGGAATGTGGGGGAGGGGTTAGGAGATTTTGACAGCCAAATGAATGATCGTCATCCCGTCTTTCCTGTTCACATTCCTTCATCTGTGCATAAATACTTTGCAGTTCACCACGTTTTACGAGGTGAGCAGTAACAACGTTGTTGGTAGCACAGCGAGCGACGCAGTTCCCGCCACCCGAGCCAAATTTGACAACACCAAGGGAGCAATGACAGCGCCAGAATGCTCATTTTAATATTGAATAATAGTCCTCTACCAGCTAAAGGAAAACCAATTTGTGCATGAGTAAGATTTCTTCTCCTTTGTGGTGAGGCAATCAACCCATCCAGGGACATCAAACTATCTCTGTTGATGTGCAAGTTATACACTGAGCTATTTTATTTCTCATCGAGGTTGACGCCCACTCTTTGTCATACAAATATACTAAAGACATCCTGTTGTACTGAGTGCGTCATCACCCGAAAGTTGAGGTTTTATGTAGTAAGTATGAATTGAATTGTTTCGTAGCAAATGAAGAACCTACCAACTTACCAACTTAACTACTAACTGTACATCCATAGACTCACGAAAGACGATGATGACAGTTTGGTGGTTGTTGTGTATCACAGTTTTTAAAAGAATTTACGTCTAGATTCCAAAACCACATCAATTACTTGTTTTCTTACACATACTATATTAAAAGGGATTTGTATTACCATTGACGGTGCTGTGAAATGGCTTTTTGGAAAGGGGTCCAACGTTTAAATAGAGATGGTCAAAGTTAGCCATTATTTCATTGGGATTTGTCATTTGAAACAAAAACTGTTTCTGCATTTATTTATGTTGCATTTGATGTATAGCTTTTCTCTTCCTTCTGGGGATAAGCAAAGAATGAGTCACGCTTTCTGATTTGAAGTTGTATGGCAATGCGGTTTTCGGATCAAACTGCAGTCAATTGTGGAGAGCAATAAATGTTCTTTTGAGAGTTTGTACGCGCTATGTTCATGTTATGAGGTTCTTTGGGGCGAGGAAACGCATGCATCACAACTACATCGAACTGTTATTCTGACTCACGTGGGAGGTCTCGAGGGGGAAAAGCTCATTGTATTTACATTGAATATAAGGCAAGTACAAGTGGACAAAACACCTTGACTTTCATTATTGCCTTTAAGGTCCAAATGCATAACTTGACAGGCTTTTACAGTGCATGTGACAAAAACAAATACATTGGCAGTTTGTGTACATTGATCAGTTTCAGCATTTCTTCTCACACCCGTGACCATAATGTGTGTTCAAGAAACAGACAATTTGTGAGCCATGCAGCGAAGTCAGTAGTAACTCACAAGGCCTTTTTGGAGTTGTTCAATAACCAGGCAAATATAAATTAAATCGTTACAGTACAAGTGCATCTGTTCCTGAAACAAAAACATGTTTCTGAGAATTGTAGTCTTGAAAGTAGCATTCCACATAAATGTGTTCACCCCCCCAAAATAAAAAGCATCAAGGTTGACAAGGCTGTACCAGGGTGGGGGACCTGTGGGCCATTTTAGTGGCTGCAATGACATTTGATCAAGCCAAGCCACCGTACAATTCAAAAGACAAAGAGGAACTGTAAAAATTTGTGCGGGTAATTTGTGTGAGTGGTTTTTTTTTTTAAGTATTTGGCTTGGGGGATTTTGTACCAAAAAAAAAAAAAAAAGTTACCCGTGAAATTCGATACGATAGAGTCAACATACGAGAACCAGTAGTATCCTATGAAAAGCTGAGATTACATTTAAAACAAAACAATCCTTGCATTTGTGTGCATGTTGACTAATATGTCTAAACATGAACCACGATGGCAACACAACGCTGTGTGATGCTGTGGGCAGTGTAGACACTACATCAAGTTCATTACTAACTTGAATACCTGAAGGAAGTTGTCTGCTTCCATTTGCACCTACCGGTAACCATCGCTGTTATAATGGAACCAGATAAGTGTTTTGCCTCTGAGGAATGCTGTGAAACTCCCCATCACCTTTCATTTTGACTCTTTCAAAAAAAATGTAATCCAGTCACTGTCATCGATTGCTTCAGAGTGCAGGGAAAGTCCAGGGATACTTGTCATGGTGTGAAGAAGGGGAACCAGACAAGTTTCTGGGAAGGCGAGGTAGGGTTCATCAGTGCCTTAAAGAAAAAAAAAACTCGCAAAGCTACCGACTTTGCAGTCATTGTTAAAGTGTCACGTATTCTCAGTGCGTCTGAGGAAGGCTAATTTAAGGATGTGACACTTCCCGGAGCTCTTTCCAAGTGTTTGGCTACTTTCAGATCAAACTTTAATGTCCTCTTTAACAGAAAGCTGGGACAAGCTCTTTTTGATGCGCAGGGCGGTCAAGCGGGCAGCACCATTGGCGTACCAACACTCTCTCATTATTTTGCCCATAACCCGCAAAGCCTGGAACAGAAGGAAAAGCAGATTTAAGTCAGTTTGGAGAAAACTTTGCCTCCTATGATATACTACAGTATGTATTCAAATTCCACCAGAACGTGAAAGGGGGAGTTTACGATTACATACAAAAAAAAGGAAAACTGTCAATATTGACAATAGTATATGGGGAAAAGAGTGTTGCAACAGGTACCTTGAAAAAGTAACTTAGTTACTTTACTGATTACTTGATTTTAAAAGCAATGGAGTTTCTTAACCGATTGCTTGATCTTAAAATTAACTACCGTAAATTAGTTTACAAGTCACTTTTAGGATCTACATTCAGCAGATAAAGAGAACAGTGTTCTCTTTATCTTAGCATAAAAATGAAAACCAGTTTGGCGACAGAATTTGTTTTTTTTTTTTTTACCTGTCAAAAACTCAAAATAAGGGTATAACATAGCTGTCATCAAATTTCAGAAGCCAAACGTTCCGGAAGAGCGCATGTCATTACCTCATGGCTCTGCCACCAGTTTGAGATGATGGGTCGTGTCTTTTGGTCACACACCACCTTTTTCATGTCTTCCAGTGAAGGGTCAGAGGGCACCAGGTCGTAGTAGGGCAACTGATATTCTTCATGGATACCTGCAAGCACAGGACACCACAAAAGTTGTAAGAGACACTGTTAGCACAGAGCTCGAGTGAAAATACATCTTGTCTGACCTCCACTATTACAGCGGCGCACAATCTCCCAGTAGACCAGCCCCAAAGCGTAGATGTCAGCACATTTGAACGAGTCAAAGTGCCTCATGTTGATTGTCTCGTCCAGAACCTCTGGAGCCATGTACCTGTGAGGACAAAAAACAGATTTTTACCAATAGCCAGGAATCATTTTTCTCTGGCTGACCCACCTCTTGGTTCCCACTCTTTGGTTTGGAGCGATGTCGATGGTGTCTGTGACAGAATCGTGACGGACGGCTAAACCCAGATCAGCGATGGCACAGGTGCCGTTTTTCTTCACAAGGATGTTCTTAGACTTCAGGTCACGGTGGGCAATGCCCGGCTTGCCTACAAAGTTGGTACATGAACTCGTCAAACTGCAAATGTTCTCCGAAAAGTGCATTTTATCTTCGAGGGGGGCGCACCTTGCGTTCCGAGTATCTCCATGTGCAGATGTGCCAGGCCGCTGGCAGCACTCAGGGCCAGCTTGATCATCCCTTCAGCCGTGACGGAGTAGTGGTTCAGGTAGTCGAACAGGGAGCCGTACTCGTGGTAGTCTGACACCAACCACAGCTGAGTCCATGTGCCATTGTCTACACCACGACAGACAGTATTCAGTTGTCTTGCTGGGAAATACGGTGGAACCTTCACTCTTCATTTGCGTTTGCTCAAGTATCCAAATGTTAAAAACTTTTTTTTTTACAAGTCACTATTAATAATGAATGAGGGGGTTACGAAAGTCAACCATTAATGTAAAGTGAGTGGAGGGGGAAAAAAACAAATCAATCACAAAACACAAAATAAGAAGCAAAACAGTGATTTTTTTTTTTTTTTTTTTGATTGTCGATGAACGGAAGTGTCGTTCAGGTATGGATTTGGTTTCCAAATCATCCATCATCCTCTTTACAAAAACTCATTGAGACGCGAGCGACAGGGGACCTTTGTTGTCAGCTGCGATGAAGCCCAAGATGTTCTCGTGGCGTATCATGATGGTCTGATAGATTTCAGCCTCGCGGAACCAGGAGCGCTCTTCTCTGGAGGAGAAGATTTTCACCGCCACGTCGCCGCCCCGCCAACGTCCTCGCCACACCTCACCAAAGCGCCCCTTTCCGATGACCTCTTGGAGAACAATTGTTCTGGCCACAGTCCTTTGGACAAACAGAGGCAGGCCTGAACAGCACAAAGCCCACCCCCCAAAAAAAAAATGTGAACAGAGCACATGAAAGTCGGCATGCCGTTCAGTAATTACACTTTGCCCCGACCTGAGCCGGAACCAGATGTCGACAGGTCGTAAATGAAATCCTGCAGGCTCCTGTCATTTGACATGTAAAGGTGGTCGCAGGAGGGGTCTTCCACCTCGAGCCTTTGCCGGTGGCTGCAGGCCCCTCGCTGGTACTGACACACGAGCAGGCCGAGCAGCAGCAGCAGACACAGCAAGAGCAGCGGCCCCGCTATCATGGCGACCAGTTCCAGCAGCCCCCACTTCCCACCCGGCCATAGACCTTCATCGGGGCTTGACTGCGTAGTCACTGAAGAAAATTAATCCGGCATGATTATGGAATGCAATAACTCAGCTAACGTTTTTCCTTACTGCTCAGCAAATTGAACCAAGAGTAATACAATAGGGTCACACGTGAACAGGAGCCAATCCCAGCTGTCTTTGGGGGGGGCAATTGCAGGGCGCATGTAAATAAACAAACAAAAAAATTATTCACACATTTACTCCTATGGACAATTTAGAACAGGGGTGTCCAAACTTTTTAGGGCCGCGTATAGAAAAATGGAAGGATGAAAGGGACACTTTAAAATTCGTCAACTTGTGTTTGAATTTCGAGCCATATCTTTTCCTTAATATGTAGGCTGAACTTCAACTTGAAAATTTTTTGCGATTCCAATGTATCCAAATCTGTAGAGCTAAAGTTGCAGTCAAACAAAGAAACAAACAAACGGGGCGCTGATGAAATCATCACATCCCTGGTAGAAGTAATTACATAATCCAGAAGTGGATGTTGAGTGGGCTGAGCTGGTTGAGGACACTGCGTTTTTATTTTGTGAGAGTCCACTAAACATGTAAACTTAGATTTTGTTCTCACCAGATGGCACTTTGAGGTCAATGCTGTTGCAGTAGTCGGTGTAACAGCAGTGGATGTTGACCAGGCCCTCCGTGCTGCGACAGTAGAAGGGCTGTCCGGGTGGTTCAAGTTTGTCTCTGGTGATGCAAGTACGAACGTGCTGCTCTTGACCTTCGATGAGCGACGTGGAGGTCATGCAGGCTCCGTCCGTCTCACACCAGAAGCCCGTCGTCCTCTCACACTCCGCAATGGTGCAGTTGCACAGAAGAGCTGTGGAGTTAGATGCAGGCACGACTAAAGGCTAGTGTCCAAGAGAGTCACAAGATATGCTTAAAAAAAAAAAATCAAACAAAACTTGGGAGTTCAATCCATCATCGTGCGTGACAACACAAGAGACGGCATTGAGTGTTATGAGACTGGCTAGGTGCCACTACATAAAATAAACTTCTTTTTTTTTTTTGATTGATCGATAATCCTTAAACTAACATGTACTGCCCTAAATGTCATGGAAATTATTTATTTCTTTGAACGTCTCCAGGTAAATAAAAATGTTTAACGGGCAGGAACTTAACCAATTTCTATTGAATTAAATTCATTATTCATCCATCACCGCTAAATGACAAATAGCTTTTACTGAAAACATGGCTGCAGAAAGAGAAGGGCGAGTCTGCCTAGATTAAGTTGATTTGGGACTTGCTTGAGACTTGAAGGCTATTGTCAATATAACTATTCATGCAAAGCTGTTTTGTATTAATCATTTACGGTTTCCCCAAGTATTCAGCACAGTTCTGCGCCACCTAATACAGTTATTTTACAGCATGACTTCAACTAGACAAGTGGGATAACGTCAGGAGAGAATACGAGGATAAACAGTAAGAAAACATCTTCACCAAAAACAAACTGGGAATTCATTGTTGCCGCAACGTGATAACTCATTTAACGAACGCAACGTCACAAACTAAGTGGTTTTAAAAACAACTCTACTTCAACCGAAAGATTACACTACTGAAGTGAGTTACAGTCATGGCTTTATTCCAGCGTTAGAATCACAAACAAACAAAAAAGAGCGAGCGAATCTTGTGACAAGGCTAGCTGTACTAGCATAATGCTGCTACAAGCAGCGATCGCCACAATGGTTCGCCTTGTTGGTTCAGAGGTGAACAAAAAATGCGACTCACCTTCACAGCCTCTGTACACGACTAGACAATTGACGAACACTAGCACAATGCGTAAATTCGCCATAACGAATGAAAAAAAAAACTGCGCAGCGTTGCACTACATCGTAGCACGTTTTTTGCTCAGTTAGCCATCTAAAGTGGGATGATGCGAGGACACATGACATGAAATCCTCCTCGAGGCAGTACAAGTTGTACTACACAAATTGTTGAGAAGCATAACAAATAACTAATGCCTAGCTCTATTTATCTATCTATCTATCTATCTATCTATCTATCTATCTATCTATCTATCTATCTATCTAAAACGCATTGGGCAAAATAATACATTAAATTCTTAACATTTGAGGATTACTGTCTGGCATTCTCAGTTTTAATGCAAGTTTGCTCCATATTTACAACATATACATTTTTTATTTTATTCAGTAAATCATATATTTGCCAAACAGACGATAAAATAAATGCACATCATGATAACGATTAATATTAATTAATATGCTTATGTGTGTCAATATTCAGAGGGGTTGACACCGACAATTTTGGTGTAGTTCACAAATAAGCACCAGATGTTTTTGCTCGGTTCACATTTTTTTTCCCGTGGATGTAAATAATTCATTCTCATATTAATTGTATTCATATTTAATTGGGTTTAATGAGACAATTATTTGATTAAAATATATTTGAATATTTGAATGTTGATGTCTATTTTTTCCCCACAAATTTTAAATAATTATCTGGATATATTGAATACATTAACTAATTATTTAATTAGATGAATGAATTGAAGAAATGAATAAATACAACTAACCAGAAATTGCCCATCCCTCGTGTAGTCATGTCTGTGCCTTTTGAACTTATGAGGTAGTTGCAATAGATGCCTCGGTGCATAATTTGCACCAAAGAAACTGAATCAGTAGCCATAGGTTTTACATATTGTATCAAAGCCGATAAAAAAGAAAACTAATAACTATCATGTTCTTTAAGAGACTGAAGAAATATTTCCCATAGAAAATAATGCAAATCCAATTTGTCTATTCCACCCTACCCAACAACAAATATTAATAATGATATATTTTAGGAGAACAACTGTAGTTTAATACACCGAAATCAGTGTGAAATAAATGTAACTAATTAATGAAATGGACAGATTAACCTTCAACTACTCAGTATTTTGCAATTAATTCTATGCCCTGAAATGAATATCGACAACCATTTTCAACTTCATGAAAATTGAGTACCGGTAGATGTATGAAAACTGTGACAAAATTTTGGCAAAAAAAAAAAAGACAAAAACTGGACAAAAACTAGAGCATATGAAAACCGAGGTTCCACTGCTTGAACAGAAACTGTGTTTCTCAGCTTATTTGTTTTCATGAATCAATCATGACTGTTTTGAAACCCTGAGTAGTAATTATTTAAAAAAAAAAAAAAAACTTCGGTTCTGAAATAATAAAGCTTTAGGAATTAAGTTATTTTTTGGTCTTTGTGCGGTTGTGTTCTCTTTTTTTCTCATTTTTTTCTTTCTCCTTTTTCTCCTTCTTCTTTTCTTCCTTGATCTCCTTATATTTCCACTTTGGTGGTTCCAGGTAGCCTTTCTCTGCCTTCTTCTTCTTTTCTTTCTTTGGCGTGGCCTCTGTTGGTCTGTTGATATTGATCTGGGGGATACATCCCGAAGGGAACACGCTGTTTCTCCTGGCCATACTTCGAGGGATGAACTTGGAGGCGACCTTGGTGGAGGCCAGTGAGAGGATGCTGCCCCTCCTCTCAGCGTCGGCGCAGCAGGTTGTCGCGATGGAGTCAGCCGAGTGGATGGAGGGAATGATGTGTGACACGGAGCCGTTGCTGTGGCACACGGAACTTTCCTCCAGTTCCTTCTCGGAGTGTTTCTTCATCAGCTCTGGTACGGCGAGGCGCCGCTTGCCCAATTCAGGGGGACTGGTGGGGCACAGTGGACGACACCCAGTGGAAATGAGGGGGCTGTGGATACTGGTGGTCATCCGCACCATATGGTCCAAAACTCCGTTATCCTCGGGGTCATGAGGAAATCGGAATCCAAATGTGTTCTTAATGTGATGGGTGATTTTTTCCCGGGTGCTTTTTTCCGCCATAGCCTTTGCGACCCTCTCCTTGAGCTCAGGCCACTCCGGGATGTAGCTTTCACAAAACTGCTCAGCTTTTGGCCTCATTTTGAGGCGGCGCAGACGATACAGTGTCTCATAGCGACCTGTTTTTAGCGCCCAGTCCTGAGCGCACTTTCCTCTCGTGGTGTCTGTTACGTTGATGTCAGCCCCTGCACAAAAAGAGGAATCAGTCAGTTCACCGATGCTTGCAATTTTTGCACCCAGCGCATGTCTAGTTTAAAGTGCAATCTAACTGTGTGCATTGGTGGAATTTTCTTTTTTGGGGGGCATTTTCGTACATAGGCGCAGATGGAAAGGGGTGTACAAGAAGGCGCCATGGTGAAACGGACAGAACGCAGCCGACGTCTGGCCAAACGAACCGGCTCCTCTCATTCCCTTTAAATTCAGTGCAGAGAGAGCTGCACTGTCTACATGGCATGTAGACACATGGGATCGATATGCGCAAAGTACATTGATAAGAAACTGCAAGATCTCCACTTGCGGCAGAGGTAGAGTTCCTGATCTGAAAATCACTGATTACAGGTGATTTTTTTTTTCTTGTGATAATATGTTCAGAATGATCCCTTAAACCCGCCTGGCGTCATACTCTGGCGGACAAAGTTAGCTGGCTTAAAATATGAACAGCTCAACGGCCTGGCCAGCTATTCTAGAACTGAACGTTTGGAGGTTAATAGGATAATGGCCAGGTTTCAAAAAAGATCTGTGTCATCATAGTAGAAAAGCTCCTGTGCGAGAGTCTTGTTGCAAATGTTGACTGGATATGAAGATCAGAAAATGTGCACTTAATCCTCATCTTCATCATGAAATTATCTCACATACCGGCCATCACGAGCGCAGCAACCACGTCATCGCGGCCCGTCATTGCAGCTTTGATGAGGGCTGTGAAGCCACGGCAGTCTTTTATTTCTGTGTCTATTCCGGGGTAATAGTTTAGGAGGTACATGACCGTGTTAACGTGACCTGAGGATCAAAAAGCATCAGTCGGAAGTATTTAAACAATATTTGAAGATAAAATATATTGGGAGAAGCGGACATTGTTGGGATGACAAATTTCTCTGGTTGTATTGTAGGGTTTAGTTTTGACCTACCTGCTTGGGATGCAATCATCAGTGCTGTGTTGCCTTCGTTGTCCTGATGGTTGATGTCTATGTAGGGGCAGGTATTCAGACCATACACAATGTCTATGAATCCTTTGCAGCAAGCCACCATCAAGCCATTCTGTTGAATGTAATTCACAGGAAAGTGATAAATGGACGTGTGGTCAGGCAATGCTGTGAATCTGTTGAAGTTCACTTTAAAGCTTTTTATGAACAGCTATAGTCATATTTTAAGAACGCTGCAAACAACGATAGTTGTGGAAAACATTTGCACTTGTCAGGCTTTTGTAGCACCCCTGCGATGTTTGTATTTTCAAGGATGATCTAATCCTCTTGGAATGGTGTGGTGAGAGGAATTTTTAGGTTTTGGTATTATCAATCATGTAGTTCTTCAGGTGGTGTTTTACACTGTCCACCCATATTTCTTTTCTGAAGTCTACGTGCGCATCTTCGAGGAAACATGAGTTGAAACTCAACAACTGAACGGAATAGCATCTCAGCAGCAAAAATCCGTCGTGTGTTTTCTCAATCACACCCGAACATGAGCCTTACCCAGTTATTGATGTCCAAGTCCATGACCTCTTCCCTTGTCACCCCTCTCTCCAGAACCCTCCGTAGAGAGGCCTGGTCATTACGGGCGCATGCTTGGTACAGCGTGCATGCCGTCGGCCCGTCGGATGTCTCCGGCGTGTAGTCTGGCAGCACAGAGTCGTCGGACAGGATGCTGTCTGAGTCCCAACCCGACAGAGACCCGTCCTCATCATCAGGGCCTGCACCCAGGTGAGGGTCCTCTGCTGCGGTGGCCATTTTCCACCAGCAGAGTCAGGTGAAATGACGTCTATCCTCTGGTTACATCTAACAGGGAATCACAGACGGGATGGAATAATGTAGCCGAGGTGAAAGACAACCATTGCAATTCGATCGCGAGGTCTAAAACACTCATGAAATGGTTTGTTTACGAAGAAAGTGGCAGCAAGAGTCCACCTGTCAGAGATTATGGCTGTATTACCTGGCCGTCATGGAGTGGGTGTCGCCATGTGAGGGCCCTCACAGTTAAGTAACTGGATCAGGAATTAAATGCCTTGCTGAGCACACACGCCTGCTAAATAAGGAATAACCCCGCACCTCAGAATAACCTCAGTCACGTGGGGCGTCCGTCAACAGCATCTATCTATCTGTCTATCTATCTGTCTAGCTAGCTAGCTAGCTACCTAATGTAAAGTTAGACGTGACTTCGTTCTGTGACAATTATGTCCTCGTTTCTTTTTTTATTTCCGACAGTCTTCTATGTTTGATGGACTGTACCAAGTGCAACACTGCTGAAAACAGGCCATTGTTAGATTTTACTAATGTTAAAATGTTTATTTTTTTCATACCATTTCATGTGTTACTGCTTGTTTAGGTTCTCTAATTATTATTGTTTTGTCTAATCCAGTAGACTGTTTATTCAAATTTTAAACTGTGAACTAATTTGTGATTCTGTTCTACATATACTTTACTTATTACATACAGGACAACAACCAGTCAGTGTCTGTAGAAAACATGCCAAAAATAGAACTGGTTATAAAACGCTAAAATGGTGTGTATTTAGGCTGACCCGTTCAAAAGACTGACCACTGGACAAAGTTACTTCGTATCTTGACAAAATGTATTTAATCAGGGCAAAAATACGCGCGTGTCCCTAAAACTGCTGGATTAAAAATAACCCGACATGGTTTATTTGGGTACCGCAACGTACTGCCAAAGTTGAACCACCCCAGCCAGGAGTTATAGTAGACCAGCATAGCTGGGTTAAAAATGGTGAATTGAAGAAGTCTTCTCGAACACCAAAAATATTTGTACCTGTAATCTAATGTTGTTGATCAAATTCAAACCATCAGCCTGTACCAAAAAATTATCAATTCATTTTCGATTTATGATCAAACATATTTTTTGCAGTACATAAAATCACTTTTTTCTAGAGCAAATTAATGAAATTGGATAATTTCTGATAATCTCTCATCAATCACTGCATCATAACCAATAACATTTCATTTTTGTCTCAATGCTGTGGAAAAAATAGTGTCCTACAATTTGTGATTTCTGATGATAATGTGTGTCAAAAAATATCGCCCCATCGTACAATCATTATTTTTGTAAAGAGCACATGAATGAGTCAACAATTTGGAGTTACGTGTTTGTTATAAGACGTAAAAGTGGTCAAGCAAGACCAAAGGAATCTCACGAATTGACTGTCACGCACAGTTCTGTATTAATCCCGTCAGTGAGAACCAACATGCTCCCAACAGATGGGACCGTTTCCAAGCTCTCAAATGCAAACGACAAGGCTGTGTTGGGTGACGTTGTGCGTAAGATCCACCACAAGATGGCGAACTTTGCCAGACACACAGACTGCAGCCCTCATCAGCCCTTGTGTCATGGAGAGAGAGAGAGAGAGAGAGAGAGAGAGAGAGAGAGAGAGAGAGAGAGAGAGAGATTATCAATATATACAAATCACACATAGACACGAGAGAGAGAGAGATTATAAATATATATGTATATACACACACACACACACACACACACACACACACACGCACACACACACACGCGCGCACACAAGGCTCAAAATACCGGTATATATTTTTTTCTTTGCGGAACAGTTTTGCGATCCAATGACTTCACATGAGGAGGAACATTTTTTGTGGAGCATTTTTTATATTTTCAACTGTTTGTTTGTTTGTTTTTCCTGAGAGTGACATTTTGTCCAGTAGCAAACTGTATTTTCTTGTTGAGAGGGTAAACTAAATTGATTTAAAAAGTGAGATGTACTGTAATCTACGGTAATTTCGTACTGTAATACACTCAACAGATACGACTGTTTCCTCGCTCCCCGTTCTTCGCGCCTGCGCTTTTGTTTTAGATTATTTTTGTTGTGTTTTTATTTCACCACGCTGTGTGTCTGTTCGTGCTTATGCTGCTGTTATGTGTCGCTTAGTAAGGAACAATTTCACAAAGTCGCCGCACGAGTAGCCAGCCGAAGCTTGTTACTAGCTAGCGGGCGCTACTCGACACAGTAGGTGTCGTAAGAGACGTGCGAAAATCCACAGCCAAGCGAAACTTTTTGGGACCGCGGTTGATTATTGGTGTTGCTATTATTCAATGTGTTTTGATCGTGCGAAAGATATTAATTTTGCCTCGCTAACTGCGATGAAAACCCGTTTATTTTGAGACTTGGTAATATACATACGGTGCCTTCATGGGCTGTAAAGAGAAGGAGAAGACGAGAAGAGAATAAGTTAAAAAATGGGAAAAACAATGTGTTTTTTTTTAAAGCCCAAGTGCCTGTTATGGGTTGATTTGATGTAATTACATTTAGGAATGATAAATGTTACTTTAATACCAGTATAGTTAATAAAGATAAAAAACGTCAACTGGTCCCTGGGAATTCCATTATTTCCTATGGAAAGTTTGTTGTGAAATCCGAGTCAGAGGTTACACTGTACACGGGAAATGAGTCCGATCCATTTTTTTCTTTGACAAAGTAGAATGGACTTGGGTCATTGCCTTATCTGACATCTCGATTTAAGAAGCGTTACCTCAACCCTTTATCCTCCTTTCTTGCCCTGCTCCCGTTAGATGGGTGAAAACAACATGGTAGGGTGGAAAAAATTACCTTTACAACACATGCTACTCAAATGTTAATTTTCCAAATTGGTTAAAATCTGAAGTTTCGTTTTCGGGCGTTTCGTGTGTTTTCAGGTTTTTATACGCAGTCTGTGCATGTTTGTAGAAAACAAATATGAGAAAAGTGTGAAATCACTCAGGGAGCTGTAAACTGTCATTGTAACGACTTTTTCAATGAATGCTCATGATGATAGTTATCAGGTTTTCTGAGACAGTTCAAAGGCCTGCTGTGGGAATGAGCCCATGGGACTTATGGGACGTGGCTGTGGGCCTGTCTGGACACATCAAACCCACTCCCTCCCCTCCTAACTGGAGTGGTCTGAGGAGCGATCCCGCTGCATCTGACCAGCTGTCCTCATGTGTCCAGAAGAAGAAAGCTTCTGTTCTTTTGTTCTCATGGAGTGAAAGCCAAACACACTGACTGACATGTTTGTCTAACACTTCCCCTGTCCATTTCCAGAGGATACAAGGAATGAGGAAGATCTGGAGATGAAGAGGGAACGTTGATTCATGAGGAGGACAAGAGCACGAGGTGAACAATGAAGACTTTGGCAAAAGTACAAGGGAGGACGGAACAACTGAAGCGACACAAGGTTGAAAAAGTGAGTATTCCGTTATTTAAATGATGTGAAATTTAAATCATTCATTTTCTTAATCTAACTGCTGCTTATGCATTAATTGTTTTTTTTTTTGTTTGTTTGGTTTTTTTTTGCTTTAGAAGTTTGCTTTCGCAAATCTAGCCCTTCTTACACCAACTTCGTTGATTTTTAAGTTGTGTTTGTTTTCTTATTATGTTGTACTTTGGAAGTAACTCTTGATATCTGTAACTAATTCAAAGATTTGATATTATTCTTACACACCTTTCGGTCATACTTTCAATTCATGTCCTACATCCAATTTTGCTTTCTCTCTTTTATTGTTGCTTTGGAAATCATGCTAGCTTTCCATTTCGCTTTTCTAATTGTGGTGTTAAGTTTAGCGCTATCAGAGAAAGTCCGCTGATAAGATAAGAAACCACTCAAACCGAAGCAACATTAGTAGGAGGAAAAGTGTGACGAGGGATTTAAAAACATTTAAATGTGACATTTTGAGCCTAATCTCCACATCAATTTATTTATCCCTTGAACTAGTCAACATTTCTCAAGCACTATAAATGTAAACAAAGCCATTTGTGCAGGTTTGACACGCATACTTTGTGTAAGATTTCAGAAAGCAGCAAACAGAAACTGTTGACTGACAGCAATCAACATACCAAGATGGAGTTCAAGTGGGCCAGGAGGTTCAGCGTGGCTGCAGGATGGAAAGGTAATAAACCAAAATAATAATAACTATCATACAGTGTGTATTTCAGTCTTTGATAAAAATAATTAATGATCATATTTCATTGAATTGATTTTAAGTCACAAACACTTTCGCGACAGAGTCAAACTCATTTTTATTGCAGGCTACACCATATTTATGGTTTCTCTACGAGCAAGGGTCACCCACCTTTTTCAAACTAAGAACTGAAAACGTTGACTCTTCATTTATTTTATTTTTTTCATAAAAACATACAGCAGTAACAATTGAATACAATGTAAATGGTTAGTTTCCGACGAGGATAAAAAATGTTTGCCTGAGAGTGTCGATTTGTTGTCGGTCTTCAGTTTGTTGCCGCACCGTTTGTGTTCAAATATCAATTTTTTTAAAGGGTTATCACACCGCGGCATCAGTGCTTATTTCATTAGCCCGTCTATGGTGTTTTGCATTTGTTTTTTCGCATGAAGCTTCCTTCCTGACTTTCGTCAGACAACGATATGTGGTGTTTTGTTAAATACACGGCACGTGATTGTCTTTTTTTCAAGATTAATTTTCCAGTTAAAGTCAACCGGGAGTGGCAGTATAACATCTTGAAGCAAGCACTTTTGTCCTCTTCTTCTCAAATCAGAATTCATGGAAATTCGTGATAAGCAAATATAAATACTATTGTTGTTTTAAGAAGGTATTTGGTGACAAAGGAAAAAAAAAGGGAAAAAAGACATAATTGGGCAACACAGCTAACAAAGTGAAGCAAACACTCCCCTGATTTTTACACTGCAAATAAAATTGAAGTGGGACACTTTATGATCAAGTTGAGAGTTTAGCTGCCACCCCCCACCGATCCCCTCCCCCTCTCAACTTTGACCCCATGATTAAATATTGTATGGTTATAGTCATTCATAGTTTATCTCATGGAAGCGAATCCAACACACTCCAATTGATTAGCACTCATGTTGTGCTGATCAAGCACATTCATAAAAGTTTTGCATCCTCAGTGGTGAATCGAAATCGGAATCCTTTTCTTCACTGACTATTTCCATGTTTGGGTTCATGCGAGTATATGTGCATTGGAATCACACTAGCGGCTGCCACATGATCGGACAGCTGTACTCAGAAGATCATCCAGTCATGAATACTTAATCTTGGCTTTGAGATTAAATCTGACCGCCTCTGTCCTGCCAGCTCATATCACTGCTGATATTTCCACCTGTTGCTTTTTTCCACTATCGGTTCTTTGCTACCTGTAGTCACAAAAGCAACTTAAGGAGTGGGTCTTATTGCGTGGACATGCAGGTTGGTACTTTATAAAATATATAGTCATAACATAATTAAATACAATGCCAAAAAATTAAGCAGCTTGTGCGTCATGTTGATAATTCATTGCGACTCTTTCTGGTGTGTGCGACTTGGCCACTGGGGGTCAGTACAAACAGTCACGAAGACACAAACAAAACACACTTTCACTATTATTATGACTCAGTAAACTGCAAAGGTATTACTTGTTTTTTTCCGCAGAGGATAAAGAAAATATGCCTGTGAATGATGTTACATTGTCTGTCTACATGTGTTGCTGCAAGAGTGGTACATTCGGATTCGTTAACTCGAGGAATGGCAAAATTGAATTGTAGTCCCCATTTCAGTGTCTCCAGTTCTTATTCTCATTCCTCTTTGTGGATGTAGTTTCCATTATTAAGCAAGCTGCTTACCAAAACAGAAGAAGAGTGTAAAAGCATATTGGGGAAGCAAAAGAGGGTGATCAAAGGGTGGCAAGACGGTGAGAGGAGGCGGGGCTAGGATTTTGATGCGAGCTCAGCCATGTGTGCATGTTATATCCACCCTCATCACATATCCCGACACCCCCCACCTTCCCTCTCTGTCAGCCCTTCAAGTACTTATTGTCCCTCTCATACTCACTTCGCTTACAGTCTGGCCACAACGAGCTAGAGTGTTTTTAGACCATTTTGGCTGCATTTTCTCTTTGGAAAAGAACTACAGGACAATCTTTATGTCTTTTCCTCTGGGGATTACCACCGGAATAGTGTGCCCTTGTTTATCCACCACTATGCTTGCACTGGATGTGACTTTTGAATGTGCCAGTGGCAAAGGATGGTCATGAGAGGGGGTCACCGGCAACGGGGATGCGGGTGCCAGCACCTCTTGAGAAAACTGCTCCGTAAATGTGGATGCTGCTTTGTCCAAGTGAGAGGTACGATACATGGATGCTTGCCTCAAAAACCCTTGCGTGGGTTATCTAACATTTGCTTCTTTACCTTCTCCTACATTCTTATCAGATTTTTCTGTAATGTTTGAATATTTTCCATATTTCACGGAATCCTACTGCACGTTTGTTCCTTATGTACCGGCTGTAAAATGTGCTGTTTGGATTAAATAGATGTTTATCACTTATAGGCTTCATGGTAAATGGAAAAAACTGACACAGCACCATATTCTGTAAATAACGGTGATTCCCAACCAGTGTGACTTGAGAGGTGCACCCCGAAAATTGTCCAATTTCATTAAATTTGTCCGAAAATTATTACTGTTTACTACAAATAGTTTCTCTGTTCATCTATTTATACTGTGCTTGTGACATTTAGTGACACGCAGAAAAAGTTAAATGCTCTTCCACCATGGCAATTGACTGCATTTTGTTTTGTTTTGTTAGATTTTTTTTTTCAATGTATAAACACTGTTATAGAAAATCGGAAAAAAAAGTTTCAAATATTTCTTTACAAAAGGTTTTATTTACATCAGCGAGCTTCACTGTATATGTACGCAAATGCCTCTAATTATGAGTACTGCATCAATATTTGGTGGCAGCATTAGTAGACATTATTCTGTGTTTTGTTCTGTGTATAATGTTGGTAATTTTGTATACACCGTGTGTGTGGTAAACGAACTCAATACTATCCTCGAAGTGGTCTGGAGCCAAAGCAACTAAACACAAAGACACACACCACCACGTGCATGCACGCACATCACTGCCTTGACCCTTAAATCCAGTGTTGTTCCAGTTGCTCACGGACTGATTGCAGAGCCACCCTGTGTGGATGGATGCTGATAATGAATGTGTGACTTGTAAAAATTAAGCCTTGGAAGAGAGTTTTTATGGTATGTCAAGGGAATTGATGAGAAACCAACCATGACTACCTATATATATCACGTGTGCATAAAATAGTCTGAAGATTCATTGTCCAACTTCAAATTTACATGTCGAGCAGAAACGTTGCTGATTCCATATTGGGTTTTTTTTTTTAATCCTTTCCAGGGTTGGCTCTGGGTCATGAAAATAGAATAAAGCAGGTCGATAAGCCTCACTTTAGTGTGGTTCGCCATGACAAGTAAAACTTCAGGAAAGAAGGTTTTTTGTTTTTTGGGTTTTGGGACGGCTGGTAGGCATAGCTTGATGCTAACTGCGTGTTGTAGTGGTAGAAATGGGCATAAGTATGATCAGCAAGAAAGCTGTTCTTTGGTTGCGTCATCTCGCCCGCGTTTCAGCCCCAGCCAAAAAAATCCGGATAACTGAGAGAGTGAAAAAAAAACGCGATATCTCAGCAATTCTGTGCAAAATGCTTCCCCAGTCTTTCCACGTTTTCAACACATATCTTCTTCTGGCTGTGAGTGGTTGTTTTACCTCAGGCATAGTGACTTACTGATAGTTTTCACAAACATGATATAGCATGACTTTTTTTTTTTTTTTAAATTGTAAACTCCCCATTTAATGTTCAGACTTTCCATAATGATATCGTGGCTTACCTTCATACAAAATATACTTCTGAGGCAGAAAGCCTGCACCACTTTTTTGATGAACACATGGACCTACTATGCAACTGTATTGTAGTGTCAGTAATCATGGCCATACTGAAGGAGCCAAATATTTTCCGAGGAGTAAACAGTTTGAAGAACTACTGGTCTGCAGCATCTGTCAATCCGATGTGCTCTTGAACTACATTCTTTATTCAGACTGTTTATTTGTGGAACATTCAGGCAAGTAAACATGCGTGACGCGTTGTATTTGAACATAAAAACAGGATGAAAATTTTCAAAGCGGCGGAAATTTTTTCCGTGCTCTCGTCTGGGGATTCGACCCACAATGTTGCAAAACAAGCTAGCTGCAGAAACGACAACCAGAGCAAATCAAATGTCATGAGCTTCACTGAGTGAAATTCCAGTCAGTCTGTGTTATATTTAACCATGCATTTCACCCCCTGCAAACACTCAACAGGAAGGCTGTGCCAGGATTTAGTTTTAATGAGGATTTCATCTATTAGTCTGAGCAAAAATATGAAGCAGCAGTCAGTCTTGAGCTCCCTGGCACACGTGACTCACAAATGACATGTGTCACGTATGCACCACTTTCATCGCGCTTCGACTCAGTGAAGTGTTAAAGAAGCATCTAAAAAAAAAAGGCCGTACACCTGATGATGAGCATTTTTAGTCTTGACTTTGAGTCGCAGTCAACAAACCACTAAAACATTTTGATGAAAAGTTTGTCTCATCAGAGCCCTGGTAAAATATGAAGTGAGTGAACGTTTTAACGCATTCTCAGATTTGCATGCATGCATAAACAGTGCAAATTATTCCCAGCTACAGTAACATGTAATGTCTTTATATATGTTGAATTCCTTACCATGGTTCAATACAAATAGTTGCTTACAGCAGCAATACAGTGGACACAAACGACCGCTGTTGGAAAAATTCACAGAGATTTCTATCAGTGATTTTGTGTCCTTGCTGACGTTTTGTCTTTTTCAATCACCCTCAGCCGCCTTTAATCCACCTGCCAACACGGCACGGCTGACTGGAGGCGCTGACAACTCTCACAAATCAGCTTTAGTTTGCCGTGGTTCAGCCTTCATTTTCCTGCCTATGAAGCCTACATGCAAGGTTGAAATCCCAGCGTTTGTGTCTGCGCGCACTGCTGACACCCTCGGGTCCGGATGGACGTCCAGCTGTTGCTCTGTGGGAAAACGGCCCGTTACATAAGCTCCTCAAACAAACACTAACGTGCACCTCAGCAGCAATTTAAACATCACAGTGACCATCACTCAAGATTTAGGACAAGGGTGTCCAACGTTTTTCTTCCAAGGGCCGCATACAGAATTATTGAAGGATGCAAAGGCCACTTGGACATTCTTTCGACTATTTAACACGCTCAAACCAACCCATCGCTGTTGGTAAAGATATGCAAGCTGGTAGAGTCAAGGATTTTTCTGGATCCTGACGTGACCTGTATTCCACGAGAATAGTTCCGCCCCTCTATCGAGCAGCACCGGAATCACATCTCCACATTCCAAACGAAAACATACAAAGTACAAAGCTTGGCACAAAGAGGAGCAAGAATTTGCAATTCCTGCTAAATGCCACCTGTAACTGAATTAGAGCATCTTTTTCATCAGGGGTTGTTATGAATAGCAATTTTGTCACCTACGAAAGCTTTATATTAAACCATCCATCCATTCTCTGATCCACTTATCCTCACGAGGGTCTTGGGCGCGCTGGAGCCTCTCCCAGCTGTCTTCGGGCAGTAGGCAGGGGACACCCTGAACTGGTTGCCAACCAATCGCAGGGCACACATAGACGAACAACCATTCACGCTCACACTCACACCTAGGGACAATTTAGAGTACAGTAATCCCTCGTTTATCGCGGTTAATGGGGACCAAAACCACCCGCGGTAAACGAAAATCCGCGAAGTAGCGTCCAATTAACATAAACAGGTAAAAAAAAAATGTTTTTTATTTTTTTAAAGTTCGCAAACGGTCCGCGAGAAGCTGCAAAACAACAGCGAGTCACATAGCGCAACATATACAGTACTGTACTCCATGTATATTAAAAATATATATATATATATATTATTATTATATATTTTTCTATATGTTTGAAAAAATCCGTGATGCACTGAACCCGTGAAAAACAAACCGCGAAGTAGCGAGGGATCACTGTATAGCGATAACCTGCCACGCATGTTTTTGGATTGTGGGAGGAAACCGAAATACCCGGAGAAAACCCACGCAGGCATGGGGAGAACATGCAACCTCCACACAGAAAAGGCCAGAGCTGGAATCGAACCCTGCACCTCTGCACTGTGAGGCCGACATGCTAACCAGTTGCCCACCGGACAATAACCTTTTTCCTATCATGTTTTCACCGATAAATTGAACGTTTGTGTGTTGGGATATCACTGGCTAACGCATGACCATCTGCATTTGTACTTTCCGCTTTGTATGGTCTCTTGTTCAATGGCCTTATGGCAGTCTGGACAAACGCCCAGCCACATATATTCACTGGCCTCTTCCAGACTTGTCATTGTGATTAAAGCTTCCATAAATGTGCTGACAGGGACTCCTGGCTTATGGCAATATAGTCCTGGACAACTAAAACGAATGGGTGACATGTTAATGTTAGAGTTCTTCATGGAAACACTGTGTGTGAAGATTAGATGACACGATGTTAAAGCTGAAAGTTGGGGAAAAAAACCCAGCTGGGGCATGACAGGATCACATATAGAAGTCTCGATGAATGAAAATTATGAACTGAGTTGTGACTGTCTTGAGGTTTATACTTTCACTAGCAGTCCATTTTGCAACCAGCCCAGATACATAATTTCATTTTAGTTTATATTTACCCGACTATAGACACTTTTTATGAGTTCAGTGTGTGTGTAACTGTACATTCTAATTCCCACCTGCTTTGCAGAACATACAAAAAGCTCAAATGAATAATTTAAACATGCATTATTCTATCAATTGGCTGAGATACATCACACATCTCAGACAGCTACTGCATATTATTACAGTCATACAGTCTCAGGAACAGGAAGAAAAAAAAGGACCGGTTTCTGCTGCTTCTTCTTCTATTGAACCTGTGATATTTTCACAGTCAAAAACAAGTACGTACAGTCAAAATAACATGTAGAATTTCCGCCTGTGATTTGGAGACGTTCCTCACGAGAGCAAATCTGTAGTAGGAATTAAAATGTCGCAGCAATGGGTACAGCAGTTGCAGCGACTTAAGTTTCAGTGAGGGCTCAGCACAGGAAATTGAACATTTTTGTGCAGAAGTCTGAAGCTTGTGACCCGAGAGGACAAACTCCCACAATTAACCGCTCTGCTCCCCGCAGCAGAGTCGTACTCCGTGGCTACCGTCGACAGCACCATTAACCTGGCGCTGGGCTCGGCGCCCCACCGGGCCTCAGGCAGCTCCAGCCCGGGCTCTGGAAGATCACGGCACCCCGTCAGCGCCTTGAAGAAGTGGCTCACCAGCCCAGTCCGGAAGCTGAGCTCCGACGCCGGGGGAGGAATGGCGCGGGTCGACAAGCAGATGTGCAGGAGACAGCCGTCACTCCTTTCCCACAGCGGAGTTCAGCCGAGGCCTTTGGACCTGTATGATAGCGACTTCATGATCATCCCCTCGACAGATGCGGTGAGGCGGTGATTCCATCAATATGTGTATTTATTCAGATGAAACATTTGAAGATAATGCCTCATGTTTTATTGCACAGGCATGGAATGATAGGCTTTTGAGTCGTGAAGCTTCATCGTCTTCTCTGCAGCCTTCCCATGAGGGTGACTTATTGGACCTCCTGCCTGACGGAGAAACACAAAGTCTTGTAATGTCTCTCTTATTCATATAAATCATACGGTAATACATTGGGCTAAAACAACTTTAAATCTTTTGTAGTTGACAAGGTGATGTTAGTCAAGGCAACTTCGATTCATTGATGAGATCATTGACATTTTTCTCAGTTGCGCCGCTCCAAACACAAACTCAAACACTCACTCCTCCGTCGTCTTTGGTTGGACAGGCCCCGCCCCCATCCAACTCATTTAGCCAATTATATTCAGGGACTCATCGGTTCACGTTCAAATACTTTCATTGCCTCGCAGACAGTCAGAAATTGTCAAACTCCTGCAACAATTCATGTAACACAACCGTCCGGTTGTCGGGACGTTTTTTGCTCCATGAACCCACCACCTGGTGATTTCAAACACACTTGCGGTAAAGACTCTCCGTAACTTTTGCCAACAACCCTGACTAAACACACCTCCTTTGATACAAAGACCTTAGAACAGTCAAGCTGTATTACTTCCACATACTTTCTTGACATCAATTACTACTTTCTTATCGGCCAAGGCTTTGATGACATCTTGTGCCATTTTATCGAGAGGTGTAACAGAAGGGGGACAGTGAATATGGTGTTTGTAGACTTTTAGTAAACTGTTGCATATGCAGATTTGATTTTCAGCACAAATTATTAACCTACCCCTGCAGTTATTCAACTTAAATTGAGCTTTATTTGGCAATCAAATCCCTGAGGTATTCAGGTTTCATATCTTAATGATGATGTATAGTAATAACACACAAGCAAGTCACAAGAGTGCTCAAGCTATGAATAACAAAACATGCAAACACTGAGCAGCATTTGCATGTGAACGGCCTCGTATTTGCACACATCATGCGCCTTTCACTAATTGTGCCAAATGCACATTTCACCGCTGTCTGGTAACCCTAAACTGTACTGAGAGATTTATGGGAGCCGAATCAATCCTGCAGGATTTTCCCCGGCAGCATCTGGATGTAATCAAGCGGCGAGTAGAACAGTCACTGTTGGGGCGAGCGGTTTAAGTCCGAGTTAAAGCCTAGAGGCAAGTTGAGATGGATCCTTGTGGAGTTGGTCTACCCCTCAGAAAAACATTAGTTTGTGAGGTCAGGGGTCACTCACAATATTTGTTATAGCTCGTTCCAGAAACACAGAAGACCATCTCATCTAAACTGTGATAATGTTAATCAATTGTTTTTCGCCGAGGATAAAGAATATATGCCCGTGAATATCACTGCACTGTATTGTCTGTCTCCTTGTGTTTCTATCGCTTGTGTTCAAACAGACATTGTGTCAAGGTTCATACTTACCTTGACGTTCATGCTAGTTTTGTTAACCCATCTGTGGTGTAAGTAAATTTCACCTCAAAGTGGCACTAAATAGCTGGAAGCGAGCTATTGGGTTATTATTTGAAGAATTGCTCCCTGTCTTCAAACTGCCGCTTGTTGCGAAATTCGCCGCCACCATTGCTTACGCTTGTAACTCAAATTTTTGCTCTCAACTCAAGACAGAAAAAAATCGTAAGAAAGTAAAGGCAGCCTAAAGTGCCATTACTGTTGAGATAATAACATTTAGAAAGACGTATGAGCTCAAATCTGCAGTTGAAATGGCAAAATATCCAGCTGGGTTAGGACGGGAAGGAAAGCGACCCAACAGCAAAGTGCAAATTTGACCTACATCATGACTTGACAGAGGAATTACGAAGCGGTGTTCAGAGATAGAGAACAGAATGTAGCGAGGCTACAGTATGTCAAGCGGATTACAGTCAAATTCACATTAGATTAGACCGCTTTTAGGTGACACAGGGGCATTTGTTATATAACAGCTCTCCATGCCATTACCCCCACCCACCCGCTACACCCGATCCTCCTTGATAAATCACCACCATCCATCAGATCCCTGGCTACCTTTCTACATTTCTTACATATACAAATCTCCCCCAACAGCCGCAATAGCCATCAAAAAGTTCTTAATACTCTCCGGTTTCTTGGGATTTGGTCATGAATTTCCAAAAGGGGATCAGCAAAAGCTTCACACTGATGGTGGTTTACGACACATTTGCAGCATCTCCCAATAGTTCCACATGTGGTCAGTCAGCAGTATATCACAAATGAAAGATCTGCTCAAAGTCTGAATTCAAAAGAATTCAAATGAAGTTCCGGTCTAAATGTTGCAGTACATTTCAGGTTCCTCCTGAAATTCCGCCCGAGAGTTGAATATGCCTAACTTTTTTTTTTTTTTTTGTGAGTAGTGTCAATTACTCCATTGCTGACCAAAATGTGTCCATGTGCATTTTAGAGCCATAAATCCAGTGTCAACACTCTCCAAGATGAGGACAACAGCTGCAATGTGATCGAAGATGCTGGCAGCCAGTTGTCGGTGGCTGTGGACAGCGAGGAAGAAAGAAACATTGCCTTTGAGAAGAGCTTGTAAGTGTCTACCCACACATTCGAGAAAACTGTGGGACTTTTTTTTTTTTTTTTTTACTGCAAGGGGGGTACCAATACTCTGTGTCTTCATAACCAAAAAAAAATTGTCCACAAGGACGTGGAGCATATGGTATCCAGGCCACATAGCATTTGATCTGGCTCACCGTGCAATTCTGAAAACAAAGACAAACCCTTAGAACAGCTGTTAAAAAAAACTGCTTATTGAAAGCAACATTATGTGGTCATTATGGCTTTAACACCATTTAGATTTTAAATTGGCTTGTATTAACGAGAATGCAGCCGTCCTTGTTTCCATGACGATTCTGCGTCATCTGCTTTCGGACTCGTAGTGCATTTGTTGGACGAGCCTGGACATCTCATGTTCCGTTAGCAGGAGCTTCCCTGCTCAAAGAAACTTTGAAGCAGGGACGTGCGGTCAGGGGAGGCAGGGGAGGCAGAGCCTCACCTCTGAGTGCGCATTGCATTGCACAATCATTGCATTGCGCAATCATCACAAACTGGGTCGATACGTGCGACTGGCTCGTGCTGCTTGCCGTCTAGCTGCATGTCGCAAATATAACGTTGAGCCAATTGAATTGAATTGACGCTCCCCTTTTTTGCTTGATATATTTGTCAATCTGACACCAAAGTAGTCAGCGCCTCACCAAGCATGAACCTCACCACACGCCACTGCTTTGAAGCACGCTAAAACGGGCAATGTTTATTTCAAGACGACAAACATGTTTTGTGTTAGCGTTCCTTGGTTTGACTTCTTTAGCTTTTTACGACATTGCTAGATAAACACCTTTTCATTGTTTGCTTTGGCTTTAAGACAGCGGTTTAAAAGTACACCTTTGCACAACAATGTTTTTTTTAATTATAATTTTTAGGTGCTGGTGATTTTGAATGTGAAGCTTTAATGCTAAGCAACGGTATCCTTGTCCTGCATGCAGCTGATATACAATAATGGATTCAAGTGGTTGCGTTTATCTTCTGAATCTTTGCAAATGATTGTCAGTCCCTCTTTTGAACATGTGCACATTTCTTACATCTAATTAACCCCAAATATCTTTTTTCTCTTAGGTATGTGCTGACAGAGTTGCTAGAGACTGAAAGGTTGTATGTGGAAGACCTTGGACTTGTTGTAGAGGTACAGTATAACTTCCAAATAGGGGGTGAACATAGCTTGAGGTCGACGAATCGCTAAACACATGTTTTTGAGATTTCATCTTCCAATTTACCGTAAAAGAGGACTTTCAACAATAATGCTCTGTGAAGCGGGGAAATGTCCGGCCAATAAGGAAACACAGTCTTCATACATCTGCGCTGGTCTGAGAGTATGAAAATCAGTTGGTTACCGTGCCACTAGCTTCAGTTATTCCGATCGCCACCAGTCTTCAAACATTCTTAACAGCGCGATCATGGGACTGGCGGTGAAGGAAAGCGTTGCGGCACAAACGGATGCCATAAAATGTTATGCCCCGTAATGCAAGGACAGCAACTGAGGGCTAGCGAGAACATTCATAGCACATTCACAACATGCACCAATGTTACATCAACTCAAATTTCATCACATCATGTCTGACTACAAAAAAAAAATCTTGCGCTATTCAACCCTTAGTCCCACACAACAGCTACTTGGAAATTGGTGTTCCTTCACAAGATGACCGTTTGCGTATATCACTCTCTGTGCATACGTGTAGGGCTATATGGCAACCATGACCAATCAGGGCGTTCCAGAAGACCTTAAAGGGAAAGACAGGATTGTTTTCGGAAACATCCATCAGATCTACGACTGGCATAAAAGGTGCCTTTTTCCACTGTTCACTTACATCTCTGCCAGTTTAGACTTTTTGGGGGCGTGGGGTGGTTGTCACGTGGTTGCCCTGACTATCATTTTCCTCTGTCATGTTCCTCAGTTACTTCCTGGGTGAGCTGGAGAAATGTGTGGCTGAACCGGACACCTTAGCCCAGCTGTTCATCAAGCATGTGAGCCTACGTTTTCTCAACCTTTTCTGTTTTGAGTGATCCATCCATCCGTCCGTCCATCCATCCACCAGTCTACTCAAACTAAAAGCAAACACTCTATTCATCCATCCAACATTCTTCCAAGCAACCAACTAATCAACCTACCACCACATCTATCCATCCATCCATCCATCCATCTATCCATCCATCCATCCATCATTAAATAAACAACACACCATTCAAGATAAGATAAGAAAACCTTTATTAGTCTCACAATGGAGAAATTCCAATTCACAGCAGAAAAGTTATGAAAGGAAATAGAAAAACAAACTATAGGAGCTGCTGTAAAGCAGCCACTCTCGCGGCTCCATCTCGAAGTCAAAATGACAAAATAATACAACACAACACGTAAGACACAGGCAGTCGTGCAATCTTAACCACTTTTCGGCATCCTCCTTGTTGTATGAAGCAATTGGTCACCCATCCAAACTCTCACGCAATTCTCACACAGAAAATTGTAGAAAAGGCTCACCAGACACAGAATCAAGGCCCTCCCATGGTCGTCTCCATTCCCAGACCTCCATCCGCTTAAAAAACAACTGAAAGAGGAGCGTGCAGAGGAGAGAACCCAGGTCGCCGGAAGATGTAGAGAAATTATGTAAAAAGGAATTGACCAAGGTCCTTTTTTTCTGTATTCTCCCATCTTGTGGAACATTAGTTTGGATGAGGAGATTTGGTGCTGTTTTGTTGGCTAAAGGAGGTTGTCCAAAGTATTAACATTTGACGTGCTCATAATTGTGGCACACCTGATTTCTTCATGTGGGATTTTTTAAAAATAAATGCACTTGAATTCAAGGTTGGATTTTGCTCTTTTTAAAAAAATTGGGATTTTTTTTTTTGTTTGTTTGTTTTATTAGAAGCTAAACAACACACCTTAACCATGGTTGCCAATAAGTAAATTGATAAATAGTGCTAAAAGCACATTTGCATGAGTTAGCCCTCACTTTTGTCTGTCTACGGCCAGGAGCGTCGTCTTCACATGTATGTGGTCTACTGCCAGAACAAGCCCAAATCAGAGCACGTTGTCTCCGAGTACATCGAGACCTTCTTTGAGGTGAGAACTTCCCTTCACCGTGAACGGTTCACGCCGCAGAACGCGTCGTCGCATCATCACCGGTGTCGCATGTCACCTTGACAGGATCTCAGGCAGCAGTTGGGTCACAGGCTGCAGCTCAATGATCTGCTGATCAAACCCGTCCAACGGATTATGAAGTACCAGCTTCTGCTCAAGGTCTGCCATCCGTGTGGCTTTTACATTCACTCTGGGATCCGCACAAAGGTCTAAACGATCTTAAAACCAACTTGTTTGCACCTCTTCAGGACTTCCTAAAGTATTACAGCAAAGCAGGACGTGATGTCGAGCAACTCCAGGTGCTATTATAATCATTCAGCCATTTTTGTTCACATTTCTTTGTGTAACAGTTTCTGATTTTTTTCCTCCCAGAGGGCAGTGGAGGTCACATGTTTTGTGCCGAAACGATGCAACGACATGATGAACGTGGGCAGGCTGCAAGGCTTTGTGGTAAGATAAACCTGCACGCACCCATGTAGGATCAGGGCATCAACAGTATGGCGATGAGTGTGATGAATATACTTTTTTCAGGGGAAAATCACAGCTCAGGGGAAGCTCCTCCAGCAGGATACCTTCTCTGTGAGCGAGCAGGAAGGCTGCATGTTGTCCAGACCCAAGGAGAGGAGGGTCTTCCTGTTTGAGCAGCTGGTCATCTTCAGTGAGCCAATCGATAAGAAAAAGGGATTTTCTTTACCTGGCTATAATTTTAAAAATAGCATCAAGGTAAATATTGGTCAGGTCTTATTGTATACACTCGATTTTTATATAAAAGTGCACTACATACCAGGAAAATTACAATAATGTCTCTTATTGCTTGATGTGCTTTTTTTTTTCAATTCACGTTTTGGAAATGTCACAGACAACACAAATCAGATACGATTAATTATGAGACATTCACAACTGATTCTGGTCCATTTGTTCTGATTTTAAAACTGTTTTCCCCATTTGAAATTTTGTAACTAGGAATCCGTACTGTTACCATCATACAACCTTGAGAAAATCTGCTGCATGATAATACAGTATTAAGGGCAACTTGTAGATAACAATGTCAAACAATGCCAAAGAGCGTGTGCACGCCTTTCCTGCGATGAATTTTAACGGAAATGAGTGGAGCCGATTTCATTGGCCACAAATTAAGTTGGCCGTATTCACTCCCACCCTTTCTAACTGCTCAGAAAACTCCACCCAGACTGCCCTTTGCGCCAGATTTGCACTGGGCATGAAAATAAGGTCCTCGGTCTTAATGACGAATGACAAAGGCATAATAAAAAGGTCATTTCCATTGCAGGAGCACGTCTCACAGTTTTTACGTGAGTTGTGTGCCACAGGTCAGCTGCTTGGGCGTGGAGCAGAATTCCAGTGAGGGCCCGTGCTCTCTTGTACTGACGTCGCGCGGGACAAACGGCAGTGTGACTCGCTTCGTCATGCAGGCATCCTCTTCGGAAATACAACAAGCTTGGCTCGGTGACATTGTGCAGATTTTAGAGACTCAAAGGAACTTCCTCAATGGTGCCGAGGCTTCATGTTTTGACATTAAAACTATCAGAAGAGTGCTGTTTAAAAAAAAAAAGTGATTTCCTGTCCTCACTCCAGCCCTGCAGTCTCCTATTGAGTACCAACGAAGGGAGAGCAAATCAAACAGCCTCGGCAGGAACATGAAGTCTCCAAGTGGCCTGCAGTCTTATTTGTCATCATCGATTGGCCACCACCAGCAGCTGGGCCTGCTGTCTTACAACACCTCCCTTCCGTCGCTGCATCCGCCCCACCACAGCCCGGCTGCAAAAGCAGTAGGTGTACAATTGATTTTTTTTTTCACTCTGATCAGAAGCAGACTATTGTATTTTATCTCTTGTCACTGTCAGGCCTCGAACCCTTGTGCCATGACACGTCAAGCAGCCCACCTTCAGCTCTCATCACAGCCACAGCTCACTTTATGTCCGGAAATGACAGGAAACCACGGCACGGATATTTCTCTGCCACCCCGCAGCCAGCACAGCTTGCAGGTACATTGCCCCTGCTGTATTGCAGGGTTTTTTTTCTGTTTTGTTTTGTTTTTCCAGCAGAAGCCAAAAGGATTTTTTTTTTGTTTGTTTGTTTTTAAGCCCGATTACTCTTCGAACTGGTTATAATTCCAAAACAACCCCAAAGCATGATGGCCCCGCCTCCATGCGTCATGTAACAAAATGAAAATTTCACACGCACATGTGGGAAAATAGGTTATGGGCCAGAAAGCAAAAAAAAAAATAAATGTCAGGAAAAGCCTACGAGAACAGCTGAAATGGATCTACCATAGATGCAGAAGCGCGTGTGTGCTGACTTTCATTCAACATCAGTTTGAATGTGATTGGTTAATTCTGAACTCAACCCACGTCTCCACTTATGAGCGTGTGTACACTGATTAATCAACCACATTATCTCAGTTGTGTATTTTTAATTCCCCATTAATAAAGATTGCATTTATTTTCAATTGAACTCTACAGGCAACATTAATGGTGGAAAATTCTTTGAAAGGATTTATTTTTCTAATTATTTTCATATCACAAAACACCAGAATTAGAATACAATACTTGAAGACTTTTTGTATCCACTGTAATGACTGCAGCTCAAAGGAGGAGACAAAAGGCCCCTATACCTATCAAAACAGATTTTTTTTTTTTTGCCCCTTTTCCATCTTTAGAGGTATTACCAGCCGGAACATGGAAGGAGCAGCAAGGGAATGGTCAGAAAAGTGAGACAAAGGTGGAAAATGTAACACCTGAGACTCACTTTTCCGTCCATGTTGTGTTGAACAAAGAAAGTCTGACATTATGTCATTCATTTTTTTTTTTTGGGGGGGGGGGACTATACCGCATAAAGGAATATTTCTCACGGGCCAAATTGATGGAAAGACAATTTTTTACCACTTCTGGGGCATTTGACTTTGGAGATTCCACTACTTTCTGCCACTGTCATCAACTCAGAATTTTCTCCTTTTTTAAGGTCGTGACTGCTGCTTTCCAGGCAGCCATTCTTCATGACAGTGAAACTTAAGCGCATCAGCCAAAAACAGCAGCATATGAATAGAACCGGATGAGGAGCATGTCGAAAGCCCGTCTTTATCACGCATTGTACCTTTTGAATGCCATTCAAAGACATTTGGATTTCCTGCATGCACATGGCAGCATGTTGAGATGAGAACTATTATTAAAGCACATACTTCATGGAATATAGACTTCCTACTTTTTCCATGGAAATGTCTGTTATTTTTGTAATGCATCATTTTTCACATGGGGATCAATTCTACGTTATTCCTCCAAGTGACACCACAAGTCTCCGTCCTCAAATGAATTAACAGTTTATTTGTACCTTGCAATTTAGCATTATACCAATGTTGACATTTTGGTGGGCGGTTTAAGCGCAGCTATTGTTAGCTTGTTTTCGGAACCAAACACATTTCTGCTTGTGTCACTGTGCAGAGAGTAGAGAAAGGGAGTGCTCGCCTGTGCGTCTCAGTTATAAATGCAGTTGGTCGTTGCTTTCTGTGCTTGGCTTTGTGTTGTAAATAAAATTGATCAGCGAAAGGAAACATTTCTCCTAATGATCCTGCTTTGCAAAGTGGACAACCGACACCTCTGTCTGTCCTGCCTGTAATAAGTTAATATTAATAATTAAAGAATGCAATGTGCACGTATTTAGTTTTTATGTGAAGGGATTCACCTCTCAGGTGTACAATATGCATTCCTGTAACTAACAAAATGTCTGTCCATCAAATAGTGAGTAATTTGATTTTGTTAAATTATTTAAATACAGTAATTAACCTGTACAACATGCATTTTAAAAATGATTAGCCACTTCCCACTTCCAGGGTGTTTATCTGTAGACTTTGTGACAGTAATGAATTACTGTACAGTTATATAAGCTTTAAGATGGCAACCGCCTGGAACGGATTAATTTCATTTCCACTTGGATGCATTGTTTCATATAATGGTAGGTAGGACTATCACCCCAAGTATACATTGCCCTCTAGTGGGGATAACGTGGAGTATTACAAAAGTGTTGAAAATATGGGACACTTTTCAATAATCAATATGATAGGGTTTTAATTTAACATTAAAACTGGGAAACACATTCGATTAAAAAATGTGAATGTGAATCAAACCTTTGATTTTCCTCAACACTCTTATGTTTGCATACTGTTTTTTTTTCTTGGACATACATTAGTAACATGTCACAGCACTTGGAAACTTGAGTATTCATAACGACGCCGTTTCAATGGTAAAAAAAAAACAGTATTAATCCAGTGGAAAAAAAGGAGCAAGAATAAAGTCATCAAGTTATTAGAATCAAACGCAGTATAATAATATAACCAACATACTGTTAAGTCATATCTTATAACTGAAAATATAGCAAATAATTCTGATCTGGCGATGAAAAGTTCTCATCGATACCGACTACCGAAACCACTAGTACCTTTAGTGCATAAAATGTTAATTAACAAGATGACCGTTATTTGTGAATAAAGACCCGTCTTTCTTTCTGATACACATGATGATTCGGCGTGTCATACCTCCACAGTGTAGCGTCAACTACTGGCAAGGAAGACTTAACTTGACTTTTTTTTTTTTTTTTGGTCATGATTATTGATGGACGATATTCGCAATCTTCACAAGTAAGAAATACCTTGAAATAAGTCCGGTATTGACTTGAAACTATTACCTGCTACCTCTAAAATATATGAAGAAATAGATGTGGATTAACCAATTAATGCAACAAATATGACAGTAAATGTCCAGGGGGCCAATTTAAAGATTGAAGTATGCAAAACTTTGCCCACCTGTGACTTGAAATGTAACTCTTACATTATTAGTACTTATTGTAATGTACGTATAACAGTACGACTTTATGAACGTAATATTTTTTTTCACTGTGCCTCTAATATTCCGTTGTAGTATCACCTGCTCAGATGACAGCTTTTTCCATATGAAACTGATACTTCGACAATTAAATAAATTGGATTAAGGTCAACTGAGTTCTAAGCCGTCAGCCATTAAAAAAAATCAAAGTAATTTCTTCAGATATGAAAACAAAATTCCAGTTCGTCAGTGTCTCAAGCCAGAAAAAAAAACATGACATTAAAAAAAAAAAAAAAAAATTGTCAATGGCACCTCAGCACTAACTTGAATACTCTCTAAAATTAAATCTATGAAGCAAACTATACTGACAGCCATTAAAGGCCACTTTAGACATCAGAAACACACTAGAAATACAGTAGAAGTCATTTGTATTAACAAAAAATGACTTGTGGGCTTCCCCTCATGCTGCATTTCAAATATGATTTGATCCTTAAAACTGTTTCCTTGTGTCTTGAAACATGCACTTTGGTCCAACATGTCTGAGGCAGCGTTTGAGATGAGGGGCTATCAGGGACATCATTTAGGGTTATTTCTAACTCAGATTGTTGAAATGTTCTCATACACAAAGCAGATTCTTTTTCACTCACATATTCTCACAAAAAACAAACAAAAAAAACATTGTGTCTGAAAGTTTTTCAGTACTGTGTATGAGAAAGTTTTACTACATTGTAAAAAACTAAACTTGTATTTTCCAGCGCTGAAAAAAAGGTCATTCAAGTTGGAACAACTTGAAAATCTAAATTATTGAGATTTATGGCAACAAGGATAGTAATAAGCATAACAAAGCAAGTTGTTTGCTCCAAAACAATTTGCTGAGTTTTTTTTTCTTTATTTATACGTATCAGTTGGTGGGACAAAACAAAATGTGTGTAGAAGTTAAAAAATGAAGTAAAGAGAAGAAGAAGAAGTAAAAAGTGTTGAATTTCAGTCATCGGGATGAGGGCTTTTCGCTCATGCACAGAGATGCATTTCACTTGCGTGTATGAGAACATTTTGACTGTTTGTATTCTGAAATATGTCCATGATGGCTTCTCATAACATTGGCCAACACAGTTTTACATTTTTTTTAAAAAAATCAGAGATGAAAGTCAACTTTTTTTTGCATTCATTCTGAATCTGCACTCATTTTAAATAATAATAATAATAATAAGTAACATTAATTTTGTATAATTTGTGAATTAAGGGTCAGGTTCAGCAATACGTGGATTTTTTTTTTTCCTGAAACGTCACAGAAGTAAATTATAACGCATGATAAAATCCGTACCAGTGCAAGAAATCAAAATAACTCAAAAACCTGATGTGCGAGAAAAAAAATACTTTTTAAATAATAAAGACATTTCTGAATACACAGTCAAAAATAAGTTTTGGGATACATAAAGCCATCTCTGATTACAATTTGCTGTTGACCAGTGTAATTACAACACACACACACACACACACACACACACACACACACACACACACACACACACGCGCGCGCGCGTGCACAATTCCCAGATCAGTTTGCACACGCTTTCAGGTAGAAGTGATGATGGATAACAGCTTCTCAGGCTGCTTAAGATATTTCACGAGGGGGAATGCAGCGTTATGGGTAGGCTAGCAGAAGCCAAAGTGGCCACAATATTAGGTGCCACATATTCGAAAGTTGTCCTATGTGTGGCCAGATAAACGAGGATCCTCCTTCTGCGCTGCGTATTTACAGGATTGTCACTTTGTGGGAGGCGGCCCCTTTGACCAGGCACAACAATAATGTGGACCGTCTGGATTTGGGGTTGAAATTCTCATATGGCCAAGACTCACATTGTTCTTTGTAAACATACAGACTTGTGTTTACACTGTTTGGTTTATACGTACTGTAAATAAATACTTGTTGAATCCTTTCCATGGCACAAAAAAATAAAATGTCAGCAAAACCATCCTCGTGTCCTCTTTGGCGAGATAGGATGTGCGGGGAAAAAAAAAGCAAATTAATCACCACGAGTCAGACACTGAAATCTGTTCTTGAAGAAGAGGAGACCAAGTTTGCTTTGCGAGGCATCCGAGGAGGCCGGCGGGTAACGAAACTTGGCGTAGGCCTTGTCGCTTTCCGATTGGCTGGTCCAGGGGAACTTGATTTTGCTCGCGTGACTGACAATGACGTTGTCGCAAGAGCCCACATGGAGAGAGCCCAGGCCATCGATGAAAAATTCTGTAAACAAACACACATTGACACACACACAATTTGACTCCCTGACTGAAGCCATTTTTTTTAGCTTTCGTTTTTTTTTTTTATTTTTTTATGAGCAAAAAGTGCCTTTTTGTACTAACCCAGGTGGGCTACCCTGTTGAGGCGCGGGTCAAAGCCGACCTGCTGGACTTTGTCGGTCCGAGCCAGGAAGAAGTTAACCACCCCGTCAGTCACCACGCAGTTGGGGAAGCCTTGGATCACGTGATGGAACCCTCTCCTCAAGTGCAAGCAGTCCCCATCATCCTCCCCAGGCTCGATGGATATGGTCTGCCTGTAGGTGGTGGTATATCCGGTGGCCTCGCGAACTGCACCGCCCACCTGCACGCACAAACAAACAATCAGGTGAACTGCTAGCATCTCTGCTAAAGGTTTAGTAAAGTACTTGTGTGTACAGATGTAGATACAGTACATAGACGGGGCACCTTCAGCGGGTTAGCCAGTTGCTGCGAATGGTTTGTAATGATGATGTATAATGGCTCACCAGGTCCAAAGTGGTCCTCTCTAAAACATCCACAAATTTCTCCACTTTGGTCTTGCTGGTGAAGATGAAGTCATCATCCACCCACAGCACATACTTGGTGGTCACCTGGGAAATGGCCAGGTTCCGACCGGCAAACCAGCCCTAAAGGACACACCTCATCGAAGTCTGACACCCAGAAATCAAACATCGGGCAAAGTTGTGCCTTGAGAAATGAGTGACCCAACTTACGGAGTCCCCCCCCACCCCCCCAAAAAAAATAATGCTTTGAATTGCGAGTGCAAACATGACTGACTTCGCAACAAGCAATAATTTCGCGCATACTTTGTCAAAGGGAATTACATGTTGTGTGTTTAAGACAACCACATGGATATTAACCCTTTCATGCACCCTGTAACCCGATAACATGATAAGCTGTCCACTGTAGTAACCGCTGTCCCCGAAAGGGTTAAATTCCTTACATTCTGGCGAATTAGGTCATTACTGTATATCTTTATAAAGTACAAAATTATTTTTTTTTTGGGGGGGGGTTTCATTACCATTACTGTATATCTTTATAAAGTACAAAATTATTTGGGGGGGTTTTTCATTACAAAAACATAAAAAAAAAAAAAGATGTTAGTTGGGTAATTAAACTCATTTCCCACGGCACCGCTGTTGATGTTGTTTGAGCACCTTTCCAAATGGCATGATGTAATGTTCGATGTACGGCCCAGAGATGCTTTGGGGATTTTGACTGTCATCAGCAATGACAATGGTGACGGTCGGGTAGTATTTCCTCACGCTGTCGATGAGGTTCTGAAGCTTGTCGTAGCGCAGGAAAGTCTTGGTTGCTATGGTAACCAGAGCGCTGATGTTGTACTCTGCCGACAGGGGAGAATGCCGGAAAGTGAAATGTGTTTACTTAATGGAGAGGGGAAAAAAAACAGCAGATTATTCTGTGCCATAATAATAATAACAATAATATATATTTTTATAATTTATAGGCGCCTTTCTGAGCATTCATGGTCCTTTACAAAGCAAACAAAAGCAGACCTCCTTCATTCCCTATGTTGTACAGTTTGGGCGTGACACCGTGACGGATCTTGATGATGAAGTTGGCTTGATGGCCCTCTGTCTCAAAGTGTACTGAAAAACAGAAAAACAAAGCGAATTTAAAAAGGAACTTCTGTCCCCTGAACAAATATCACTTTGACATTTAATTTGATAAAGCTTTTGAGGGGGGAAAAAAATTGAAACTCATTTCCCAATCCAGATCGGATGACTTGATTGGACGTAGGAGTTAAGTCGTTTTTGTTTTCCACTGTTGCCCCTGTTTAGAAAGATGTTTTCTTTTTCTGCCATTACAAAAATACTGAATAGATACAGGTTTAAATCAACAAAACACGGAGAAATGTTGGGATTTCATCAATTTGGACTTCTTTTCCATTCCAATTGCAGATTCTTCTTTCGCGTTCAAAATAAGCATGCAAATTAAAACAAATCAAATCAGATGGCTCAGCATTCATAAAATGCAAATTGAAATTTGGTTTGGCAAATTGAAATTTGGTTTTACCTTGGTACCAAATTTCACAAAAATCAACTTTTATGATCTATTTTATCAGATTAAAAAAAAATTATTTTTTCATTATTTTAACCCTTTCAGGGACAGCGGTTACTCCAGTGGACATCCTATCATGTTATCGGGTCACAGGGTGCATGAAAGGGTTAATGATGCATATGCACACCATAAAAAAAAAAAAAAAAAAAAAACATCAATGTCAATGACCTCCAAACTTCACTGTAGGGATATGTGGCCAAAGCCTCACCTGTGTCCGCTGTGTTGGGGTGGAATAGCGTGTTGGTGTACGTGACAAACTGCAGCTGTCGGTTCAGTTTGGTGAGACGTCTGCTTGACAGCGTCATGTGCATCTCGCCATCACCTTGAATTTGAACCTCGTCCACTTCTGCGGCAACATTGAGCGTTCCCAGCGTGGCAGTGAGATTTATCTGCAGGAAAAGCAATCGTGACAAAATGCCTCCAATTAGATTTTTTTTTTAATTAGAATAATAAGTCAACGGTTAAAAAAAAAAAAAAATTTTAAAGACGGTTTTTACTCACCGAGTAATGATCTCGGGGAAGGTCCTGTAAAGCCAATCCTGAAATCATAATTGAACGAAGATGTGCTTTTACGATCACAGTCAACACACCAGTTTTGGTGCTGATCCATACCTGGGATGATGATTGTTTTTAGAGGCCGCACTTCCACGCCCTGCGTTGGATACTGTAATGGGTTGTTTGCCTCTGCGATAATGAGCGTATCCGTAGATGTCTGTAACCTGAGGGCCATAGCCGACACACGATACACAACTGTAATTATTTTGATTTGTGTCAGTGAGGCAATACTTTTTCAGTGGAACATGTCCACTTTTTTGGGGCCAGCTCAAAATTTTGGTGAAATGAGTCATTGAGTGAAAATAATCACGTTTCTGGAAAATAGCTCTAGTTGTGGACATAAAACGTACTTCACTTTGTGTACTGTTTCGCAATAAATTGAGCACACTTTTTAAAATCGGTTGTTCTGCCCTTTGAAAACACAACTTCACCCGACCCGATTCCATTTTTTTCTGACCTTTTCCGGAGGCTTTTGAACTCCTTATCCCGTCTTTTCTTCACCTCCTCCAGCTCGTCCGCCTGGAAGGCCGTGTGCAGCTGGTGAGCCGACACCCGTGACGATAAGATTTGAAAGAAGGGCAGAGTCACCCCTTCGCTCTCACACACGCATCCGTTGCGTGCCAACAAGCTGCCAAAGCCAACACAGACAGACTCACGGGATGAGCTAACTATTGTTTGTTTGGGAGAAGGAAAAGAAAAAAAAAAACAGCTCCAGTTCCACTTACCCTGCCACACTTTCACGCACACGAAAGGGGATGGCGCTCAACTGGGGATGAGGTTCCGGGAGACGGTCCTCCAGATGCCTCTCTACTAGGGGGCCTGGTTGCTGCCAGACCTCTATGGTTGTGTAGGCCCGGGTGGGCCATGTGTGGATGAGAGCCAGTACCAGAACCACTGATACCAGGACGCCAAACAACACTGTCTTCCTCAGGGAGCGCATCCTGAAACCTGATGAGCACAATGACAATTCCCGCTTGATCTTGAATCCCTGTCTATGAATCCCCGAATGCACGGTGTGGATACTCAATACTTTATGGAAATGCTAATTTAATAATAAATACACAAATAAATAAATAAATGAGGGGGCCCGGTGGGCCAGTGGTTAGCGCATCGACCTCACAGTGCAGAGAGGTACCGGGTTCGATTCCAGCTCTGGCCTTCCTGTGTGGAATTTGCATGTTCTCCCCGGGCCTGCGTGGGTTTTCTCTGGGTACTCCGGTTGACTCCCACATTCCAAAAACATGCATGGCCGGCTGATTGAACACTTAAAATTGTCCCTACGTGTGAGTGTGTGACCGTGGATGGTTGTTCGTCTCTGTGTGCCCTGCGATTGGCTGCCAACCGGTTCAGGGTGTCCCCCGCCTACTGCCCGAAGACGGCTGGGATAGGCTCAGGCATGCCCCTTGTGAGGATAAAGTGGATCGGAAAATGGATGGATGGATAAATAAACCCAGTAGGAGTCTGAAGTTTGTAGACTCGGGCCAATTTGTGAAGTCCAGGTTTCAAAGCAAACAGGGTGAAGCAGCATTTAGCTGTTCTGCTGTACTCAAATGGAATAAATTGACAAAAGAATTGAAGACCGAAGTACTTTGTATAAATGCCTTTCAATTCAGGTGAAAAACGATGGATTTTTTTTCCCACATAACTTTGATTAAGATCTTTTAAACCTTTTGAGTTTGACACCTATGCTACACGCTCTTGAAGTAATTTCATCAAGCTATTTTGTTCTGTTGATAAATTCCTTTTGGTGTTGTGCTTTCGGTTGCGTGAAGCACATTGAGTTGCATTGTGTATGAAATGTGCAATATGAATACATTTGCCTTGCCTTCATTTTTTTAATGAATCCATGAGATTATTTGCTATCAATTCAGTGGTATTAATCAAAATTCAATATTAGATGCACACCAAGGTCCATCTCACACAGGTGGCACGCAGGCAACAATTATAGTTATGAATTAAAAAAAAAAAAAAAAGCTTCACCAATGCAATAAGATCAAATGGAATTGAGTAACACTGTGTAGGTGATGTGCCATGCTTTAGGTCCAGAAGCACTTGGGCGAATTACAGTTTGGATTAATTTTGCCTCCATACACGGACATGGATGAATGGATTTAAAATAAACCAATCCAAGTGTGATTAAATCTGAACCTTGTGAAATGTTACAAGGCTCAGAGCAAAACATGGGCAGAGGAAGCGGAAACATTGTGCAGCTGTGGTAATTGTGTGGCTTTGACCAGATCGATGAAAACAGACAAACAACTCATCCTGTAACAAGGAATAAACCACGGCTGGGTTGCTTTCGAGAAGGCTGGATGAAGTGGTCAAAGGGAACACAATCAAATACAGCAAATATTTGGAATTTGTTTTCTTTCCATTTTCACTCCTTCCTTCAAAATAGGATCAGATCATTTCAGGAAAACATTCAGTCAAGCCGTTCCTCCCACTTTCCAGCAGTGAAACCCTCTGGAACGTATTTCCGCTGTCAGAAATATCTGTGCTGGACGCTCCACAATGCAACTAATGTAGTAAAATATGACCTCGGTATCCAATATGACAGCTGACTCATCATAATGTCTTAAAAGTGAACTGCCCTCGCTGGCAACAACATCTTCATTCTGCATGCAAGTGCGCATGCTGACAATCCATCTATCCAGTCAGGAAAAGGGCTTTCTCTGTTGAAATCTGAATCACCAGGAAATGTGGAGCCAGCACCCTCCACTTGTGGAAAAAAAATGAATTAGGGGTCATAAAACATTCACTCTTCTTGCGCTGATAAAAAGCTGTTGCATCACATTAAAACTTGTTGAGCTTATGCAAGACCCCCGAAACACATGTGGTTAGTCACTGGCCCTGACGGTACGCAAGTGAAACTAAATATATATAATATAAATCCAGTGTGGCGCACGGTGTAACTCTGCATGGAGGCAGGTAACACCCGATGGTGGTATTTTCACCCATGCATGAACGCAGGCAGGCCGGTGGATCTGCAAAGGTGGGGGGAGGGGGGCTGTGCCGCTGTGGGAGTGGTCACAGCTGATATCAATCACGGCCTGGCTCATTCTCTCTAAATGCAGAGCGCGATCGCACACCAGCGTGTCGAAACGTGTCAAAACGGCCCCGACCCTTGTGAGGATAAGCGGTTCGGATAATGGATGGATGAAAGTTATTTTGATCACGTTCATTCAAATTTTCATCATCCTATTGAACAGTTTGCAAGTGTTGCAAAAACTGATGTCCACCCTATCATTAAGAGGTAGTTCCTCTGATGTTTTCAGTGACAATTCGGACCAGCATTTTGTCTTTTTTAAACAAAGGCTGAAACACTCGCTGTACGTATTTTTGTCATTTTCATCATATTGCATGTGTCATTACAGATTTATGTGTGGAGTTTGAGCAACTTACATTTCTAACAGCATAACATCTGCTTAATACAATGAAGACTAAGTTCAATAAAAAAAAATCTAAACTTTTTGGGGTGAAATGGAGTCTCTCTCAGGTACCTTGTGGTAATATAGACTCATGGGTAGGCCATCCATTTGAATAAGTGGCAGTTTTCATGATTGGTCATAGGACACAAGCTTGATCAGCCTTGTAGCTGCAGGCCAATGTTATGAATGTGTCCAGTGTGAAAACAATCTTTCTCATTCACACTTACACCTATGCACAATTTAGACTCAAAATCTTAGAGTCTTCAAAAACCCGAGAGATGATTATCAATATCGGATTGCAGGTGCACCTCACATTGACCTGGTCAGTATATGTATGCATGCTGATCATAAAAATAGGCTCTTATAGTGTGTACATGCTAATGTTTTGAGGGCTGATGTAGGAGCTAAACAATAGCAACTCATAACAATGACAGCGTGAAAAACGGTGGCTGTTTTAATTAAGCAGGCAAACATGGAGGGGAAAAAAGGCAATGGACATGCTGTCCATATATGGACACAATAGAGTCCGCTTGGAGATGTGCACCGCTACGTTCTAGAATATAAATCTGGTAGGTTTCATTTCACGCGCCGTGTTAACATTAAGGGCGACCGCACCAGGCCTACTTGCTGTCATGAACAACACGACAGCAGGGGGTAAAAAAAAAATGCAATCACCTTTCTTTAATGACACACACACATGATTCAAAAGCATGCAGTCAAGACAGAGGAATTGCAAATTTTCTTGTGTGTATATATATATAAAAATATGTCTCACCTCAATTTAAAGGCCCATCGCAGCCGGTTCCTCTGTAGGCTGTCTGCAAGGAGGTTGCTCCTCTTAACGTACCCTCCTCCTCCTCAGTGGTCCTGTAGACAGAGGCGGACGCCAAGGAACGGTGCGTGGACTCAAACCGTGTAACTCGCGCATTTCCACGACGCACAAATCAAGCACTTGGCCACGAGAAAATTGGCAGATAAGAATGTACGCGTAACTTTACAACTAATGAATGAGTCCAATGCAGCTTATTATTGTAGACATGAGCATTGAAAACACCAGTGGTGGTATGTAATTATTGAAAGGAATACGTCTTGTTCGAAAGACGTGATTTTGAGAAAAAAAAACACACCAAATTAACGTGCTTTTAAATGAAGCCTAAATACCTTAAAGAATTAATGTTGTTTATTACCATTCCGCCAAATCCACCACAAAACGTGTTAACGAAAACGCATTCTGTAGACTGACATACAAATCAGCCAGTCACACAAGACCACATCCTCCCTTCTGACCAATCCGCTGCCCGTAACTTGCATTCCCACCTCCCGCGGAGGAGTTACTCAGCTTAAACGCTTTATTTCTAAAGGTCGTAATATTAGGTACACTCATTTCAAATTAATCACACCACTTAACGGTTCGTTATAACCATGAACAATGAAATGGAACCAAAGACCATCCGGAAACAAAATGCTGTGAAATGTAAAATTAATCTGTATAAACCACGATTCACTAGTGAGATAATATACTCTGAATGGTCCGTCCAAACAGTGAAGTTCGTCCTTTGAGAGGCTGCCATTAAGCGAAGATCCTGACAGCAAACCCTCAACAATAACAATGTTTTCATTGAAAAATAAAATAACTGAAGATGTCAGAATCAGTGGCAACGTAAGATGTCTGTCCTCTGGCTTCAGCCGCGAGGGCAGCCTGGTAGTCCATTCAGTCCGTACGTGAACCAACCAGTGACTGTGGGGTAGAAGAAGACAAACAAATAGACGAAGAAGAGGAGGAGGAGGAAAAGGAAGAAGTGGGTGGGGCTGCGTGTTAATCATGGCTGCTCACCAAGTACGGTGGCGAAATAGGCTATACGTTTTCTTATTACTGTGGCCAGTTTATGTCTCGGCTTTCCTAAACTTAGAAGAACTGAATGAGATGAAATATGAGATTCAGATTCTTCCCGATCCTGTCATAATGGGGCAGGTAAGTGAGATGATTTACACAGAGCTAATGGTTAGCTAAAGCGAGGTTTCGATAACGATTGTGTTTTCGCAAACATGACCTGTAGGCAACAGAAGCTTAACAAACACATGCTTATGTTTATTTCCATTGTCGTGCTTATATTGTGTTTTGCCAGTAGCTGTTTTTAAGATAACGTGCTTCAAAACGCAGACGCCACTTGACAGCTGTCACGACAGAACTTTCAACCAACAACTAAATTAACTTGTAAACCAAATGCCACACGGAGAAATGTAAAGTTGTGTCACTGCTTCCCCTTAGACCAACACAGATGAGGTCATGATGGTGTCCAGCAAGTACAAGCAAGTGTATGAGTGTCGACTTCCAGCTCAGGCGGTCCGCTTTCACCAGGACCCCGTGTCAGATCCAGACTCACAAGGGTACACCGGGCCGGACATCCTTGATCTACTCAGCCCCATGCGAGAGCCTCCCTGTCTAGTGTTGGTTGGTGCACACTGTCCTATAATGCTCAGAAATAGATCTTAAAGTGTTGATAGAAGTGTGATATGAAGGACAACAGCTTCCTAAAATTAAACTTGGCTGAAAGTTCAACACCAACATTCGAGTTGTTGTTTTATTGGCCATATGTTACGACAGTAAATGTCACTCAGTGGGGCGTGGACCTCCACCAAGGCTGAGCTGTTAACAAAACTATTGTTTGTATCTGCGGCTTTTTTCTTGTTGGCAGGCTACTTGATATTTGGAGGATAATGAGCAGTTGGGAGGCACCATTTTAATTATTTGCGATTGGTGCTTTAATGACTAAAATTATGACTTATCGTTAAATGCACTCTTGCTTGGCCCATGTGCCACCCCTTGAGAAAAGGAAAAAGCAAAAGGGTCATTATTATAGCAAAACTCAAAAGTGACCCTTGCACAGTATGAAATGTCAAAAACAGAATTATCATGCACTCGGTTTCCATACTTTGGATTAACTCTTTCATCCCATCATCTGCCCTATTGCAGTACTGCTCACTAGCAAGTACAATGTCTGATTATGTTTTTACCACGCACACATTTTGCAGCTATTTTCCAACAAGTCATTATCTTGCTTGCGTGTTCATCTCTAGTTATGTTCCTTTGGACTATGTACTGTCATGTAATCATTAAAAAAAAATAACAAGACAACAAATGATAGCTATCTTATTTAATAGACTGTTTTTTAAATTTTGTTTCCTTCACTTTCAATTCATTGCTCATTGAATCAATGGAATACATTTTCTTAAATTTGACACTTACTGAAACAAAAAAATTATTATATTAAATACATAAAGAGAAAAGAGCTGTTAGGTTTGTTGAAGTGAATTTACTCTTTTTGTTTTTCCCTCAGACAAAAGATTGGTGGACATATGAGTTCTGCCATGGTCAGCATATCAAACAGTACCACCTCGAAGGTAAGAGATAGCTTCACGCATTGTTTTCTCAAGGCTTTTCCTGAAATGTTTGTTACATCTCAGACTCAGAAATCAAAGGGGACGTCCTCTTCCTGGGCTACTATGAGTCTGAATTTGACTGGAGTAATGAAACCGCAAAGGTAATCATTATCCTTAAATGTGACTTCCTGACTAATGAAAATCCACAGCAGTTACTTGTAAAACCATGCATTGGAATATATTGTGATTATGTTACAGGCCTCCAAACAGCACAGACTGAAACGTTTCCACAGTCAGACTTATGTAAACGGCTCCAAGTGTGACATCAATGGGAATCCCAGGGAGGCCGAAGTCCGGGTGAGACTTTTTTATTTTCGGACTGCAAACTCCAACCACAGTATGTTTTTTATTTATTTTTTGTTAAATGAATGAAGACCACGTCACACAAAAGTCACACTGTATTTTATTTATTTTTTTAAAGCTTTTTTTTCTCGTTTACTCAATTTGGCTATTTAATTTAATTTGCCAGTACCATGGCGGATAAGTGGTGGGCAAGTCTGCCTTACAGCTGAGAGTTCCCGAATTTGAACTTTTTGGCTTCAGACCCTCCCACATGGCCCTTGCATGTTCTCTTTGGGATTTTGTGGGTTTTCTCTAACTCCGTCTTCCGGATTTCTCCGACACTCAGTTTGTATGCGAAGACGGTTCGGGTGACTACATCGCGCGAGTGGACGAGCCTCAGTCATGCCGCTACGTGGTGACCATTCATACGAGTCGCACCTGCCAGCATCCCTTACTGCGACCTCCGTCCACTGCCAAGCCCCAGGGGATCATATGCCAGCCAGCGCTAAGCGCACAACAGTACATGGACTATGTCAAGGCGCAAGTCTGTGAGTTGCCAGTCATCTTCAAAATCATCACACTGTTGCGGCTTACCTTTACAACGAAGGCCCTGAACTATTACTAAAAATAACAATCAAAATGATGACCAATTGTAATGCTTTCGTTAACTATATTCTCGTTTTATTTGTACATAGCTGTGTGGAATGTTTTCTGGAATGAGTTGCACTCAGTTTCAAAAGGCTATCTTTTGTGCTGTTGACACCTCCTTTTCTTTCTTTTTCCTTTTTTTTTTTTTAAATTTCCCAGCGGACACAAAGCGTAAAGTGGAACAAATCTCAGAGGAGCTGAGGAGTCTTGATGAGATGTTGGCTGGTAACGAGGAGGTGCCGGTGGAAGGAACTGCGGAAGAAACCTCACCAGATCCCAATGATGGCCGGGACCAGTCAGACCAAAAAGGTCCATCTCGATCCATCCAAGAGCTAATGACCTGTCATGCGATTGTTGTTGTTGTTTTTTTATCTCTTTAAATTTGTTTGTTCTCCATGCACAGATATTGCTGACGGGTCTGACAGTGCAGGGTCAGAAGACCCAGAGGATACTCAGTTCTGGGAAGGAATTGCAAAACCAACAAGTTCAAAAACAAGCTCTTCTCATGAGGAGAGTGAGGTACACATTTTGTTGTCCAATTTTACATGATGTCATGAAAACATGCAATTATGTCATGTGTCCCAGTAGAGATAAAATATTTGCCTGTACTGTTAATTTTCCTGCAAGAGTAATTTTGCGGCAGCATAGTGAGCTAATGATGAGGTTCATGTCTGCCTTTCAGTTGTAATGTGACAATTGCCTGCCATCTATGTGGAATTTGAAAAAAAAAAAAAAAGGGAAAAAACCTTCTGCGCCATCATCCAATGTTCAAAATATGTGATGCGTTGTACTCAGGTTAAAGTAGCCTTTCGAACCTGACTCAGCATTTTGACACACTGGCATTTTTGTCCAATCTCGCCACATTGTTGCTGAGAGTCCTGACGTTCTGGGTATGAACCAACGCTCCGGCGTGGTTTTTTTTATATTTCTGGGTACTCCTGCTTCCTCCAGCTCTCCAAAAATATCCGTTGCTTTCACTGAAGACTCTAAACTGTCCTTGAGTGTGAATGTGATCGAAAATGGTTGCTCTGGGATTGGCTTGTGACAAGACTGGGGTGCACACTTTGGCCTAATGAAAACAAGCGCAATGAACGTTAGTTTACCACTAGAGGGCGTAGATTGACCGTATTCCTGTGAACTGTTTGTTCTTTCGGCAGGCAGCTGATGACGGCTTGAACTCACTTACAGACAATGAAGTCCTAGATGATGGAAATGAAGGTACATTTTATATCTCACTGCTTGCGCAATATTGCAACCATTGATTTAATGTTTGTATTGAACTGCTTGGAGAAGCTGCGCTGATTAGCAAAGCATAACAATTTTTCCACATTGGTGGAATCTGTTTCAGCTGAAAATTTCAACTTTAAAATCATCACTGATCCATCAGACCTGATGAAATTTGTCCAGCATCTCAAGGAGAGTAACAGAAAGGTTGGTGCTTTTGTACACAACAGCATGGCATCTGCCTTTGCCCGCACCTGTAAATTCCATTTTTGTGCGGCATTTGTTTCTATGTAGAAAGCGCAAAACCGAGCAAAGGAGCAAGCGGGGGAAAGGGGATCCGTGAGGCGCGGCAAAGACGACAGAGAGGATGATGAAGATGAACGGCTACTTCAGGAATTCAAGGATGAAATGGCAGACATCTCTGTGCCGGCTGATAAGGCTGATGAGATACAGGAAACCATGCGAAAAGAGTTTGACAACATCATTAATGAGGTAACAGACAAAATCCAAATGAAAATGAAAACGCAAGTGCACAGGAAACTACGGGATTCCCATGTGCACTTTAATTCCAACTCTGTTTAAATTCTTTAAGCATGCGGGTCACCACACAGAGGACTGACTTTGACTTCTTCATTTTTGTAGGCACAGCAAGAATTGGAGACAGAAGGGCTGAAAGGGGAGTTTGATCGCACTCAGGCGACGCAGGCACTGGAGACCACGCTCGATAAGCTTTTCGATCATTTGGAGGAGAAAGACGAGCACGAGCAGGACCACGAGAAGCCACCTGCAGGAGCTCAAAAAGCCAACGACCCGACCCGGGGCAGCCCCAGTTTAGCGCCAAAGCAACCCGGTAACCTGACCTGGCATACTACGTCGCTCTTGTTTCCCCGTCTCCATCTTTGTCGCCGTCTTCCCATATGACCGTCAGATGTGTTTGTAACATTCCATCCCAGAATAGGCACACACATGGATTTGATGCAGAGACAAAATAGCTCATGTTAAGCGGCTTACACACACACTGATCCTTGACATCTTAACCAATTTTTAAGATGGGCAAAACTCCAAATAGAACGATGCAAAAATTATTGCGTGCGTGCGTGCGTTTAGAAAGGGTCTCGCTAAAGTCTAGGTATACATGCAAAAATGCCTTATTTATTTATTTAAGAAATGTAATTTTCACCATTTTAGTGCAATAGCTATTTTGACAAATTACATCTTCAGTAGATTTCCAATATTTGTCAATGCGTTTCCTGAAAACTAAAAGTCAGAAATACAACATTTTTCACATTGTTTTCCACAAAGACAGAGCAAATAATGTGCACACTTAATGACACAATGTTTTGCACTCGATAACCAACTCGACACAACAATATCCCCACCAACAATCATGAATCTCTTCCCCGAAACCTGATTTCTGTCATCGCACCAAGACTGACCTGTGGGGCAGCAGGTCGGTGCCACGGGGCGGACAGACTGTGGAAAATCTCCCCCAAAAATAGAAGCTGCGATGTAAACCTCAAGTGTGTCTCGTAACTACGTTGCGATTGCAACTCCTGTCATTTTTATAGTAGAAAATAACTCCTGGGACAGGTTTTGCTTCTCTGTTTTTGTGTCCGGCAACAACTTAAGCATCATGTCACTTCCCAATTGGCTCTTGTTCCATCTCACGTCGCAAATACAGAATCTGTGGCTTGAAAGAACTCTGTTGACTACACATCAGGATTTAGTGTCAATGTTAAACCAAGTTTGTGTGACCAATTTCTGAGCAAATTCTAGAGGCAAAAAAAATAAATTACTCGACATGCCTCTGGGTAAATTCTCAGGATATACTTTGAGCGACATGCCGACAACCAGTCCTTTCCTGACTTTAACCGGCCGAATTATCGGTATGTGTGAGCACCGCTTTAATTCTAGAATGCCCTCTCGCGCTTTCTGTATTACGTGAGGATTATTGTCTCTGACAGCCAGTTGTCTGTGCCTCTTTTGTCTCGTCACCCCAGACCAAGATGCCGATGACCATGTTAAGATCAAAATAACTAAGTATAGGACAGGCAGCAGCTCCGATGGGGAGTTCAAAGTACAGGAGTTGGGCAAAGGAGATCCCCAGTGGCAGCACATAAAGGACGTGGTTAAAGAACAGCTAGAGAAAGCAGGACTGAAGGCCGAAGGTATGAATGGGGAGTGCTAACATACTCGTAAACATGTTTCCCCCCCTTTCTTCTGTCTCTAATCTTTTTGCTTCCTCAACCTACTTTGGGTATCATAAAAGTGAATCGGTCATATGACTTTCCTTTTTCCTTTAAATTATAAATTGGGTTGATAATTGGTGAAACGGGCGATCAGACATCAGACCGAGAAATTGTTGCATTAGTTGGACTTTAAACCAGGAAGCTTTCTCTCCCGACAGTGGCTTGAAATGAAAGTTATCCATGTGTGTGTGCTCTGGCAGTCATCCATCCCTCATCATAGTTTTATTCTAGGCCTGTTTGTTTGCATGCCGGGTACTTTTTGTTGAGGGAGCGCTTGAATTGAATAGGACACACCCCACCACCCATCCTGTTTTCTTCTCTAGGTAAAATCGAGGTGAAGATCTTGACACGAAAGAATACAGACGAGGCAGGTGATCAGTGGCTGACCGAGGAAGACACAAAATCATTTCGAGAACTCCTCATAAACCTGCTGGTAAAATATTTTATAGGCTTCACTCTGTTGATTTTACCCCCGACGTGACCTTGAATGGACGCAGATTTGCTTGTGTGCCTTTTCACCCCTAATCACATTAGCCCTTAGACATTAATTCAACATGAAACCTATAACACTTAGTTGTTTTTTTATTGTTTTACAAGACGGGAGGCACAGAGGAAGTTCATAAAGAGCAAAAGCGACAGCAGGAGTTGGAAGACAACTACAGGTTTGTGTGGGGCGAGGGCCAAGAGGAATCCCAGTCTTCCAGCAACTCGGACTCGGACGATGTGGATTTGTGAGCTGCAGTGCGGCCATCGCGAAGGTGTACTTTGGTGGTGATCAGCGATGCGGGGAGACTTTCAAGCGCAGCCCCCAATTGTCACAAGGATTCATCTCTTGCTATTAAAGCCAGCGGGTTGCATGACCTGACGTGTTTGCACCTTTGGGAAGCTTGTCTGGGGTCAGCAGTGCATAGCGGGCACATAGGTTGATGTTATTTGACAGAATCACTGTCAGCTCTACTTGAATGAGTTCGGCATTTTCCCTTCTCTACATAGATGGCTACAAAAAAAAAAGGAAATGGACAATGCCAACCTTTTTATGAATATTTAAGTCAGCGGTGCTGCCTATTTTGCATGGTAGTCACTTGTCGCTCATGTTGCCATTCACTGAGGTCCCCAGTGGTTTGTTACGCCGCACCTCAGTGTTTGCACAGGTCATTTATCTTCAACTGTATAATATGACACAAGGGATGAAACTGTCTGTGAACACACGTGTACATTACACTTGCTGCGGCACTTTAGGATTTTTGGGGACAAATGCCACCAAAGGGCATCCTTTGGGTTAGAAAATGTAAGTGATTTGATTTTTGTTCTGTCAATAAGTTATTTAAATTCCATTTTTCTTTAATAACTGAAACCAAGTGATGCTACACTGCCCATGAAATATAATGTACCAAAAAAAAAAAAAATTTGTGTAGATGCTCAGTCATCCAGGTTTTGGTAATCTACAAAAGTTGAATCGAGGCACCGAGACTCGTTAGAAATGTTTCACATTTAATCCAAAAGGTTTCTTTGTTTCTGACAACTGGTGCACTGAATGTCATTCTGCAGCTACCCTTGGCAAAAAAAAAAAACAACAACAACTATATTTGACTTAAGATCTAAAACTGAAGAAGCCTTTTTGGTTAAAAGTCAACAAGGAAGAACAGGCTCCAATAGCCTTAAATCAACTTTGAAAGATTACCAAAAGAAAATGTTTTTACCCATTTTTGAGGTGTATTTTAAGGGCTGGATTTGTGGTCTTGTGTATAATTATGGCTCGACCTGTATAATAGTTTTTGGGTAATTTAGTTGTTTGTTTTCTCTTTATGTTGTGGGTGAGCACAAACCCTAGTGGTAGCTTCAAGCTGAGTAATGAGTGCAATCTTGATGCGAATCAGTGTCTTCAAATAGGAGTCAATAATAGACTGCCTTCCTGCTCCCTGAAAGAAGACCGGAAATGTGTGTACATTTTGGTAGCATTCATGGATCTGTATTGCACCTCTTGGCTTCAGGTGCCAGAAGAAATAAATATGAGGTCCACCTGAGCTGCTTTATATGAAAGTCTTCAAAATAAAAGCAGCACGGAAGTCCGGTCGACTTCACTCAGCTTTTAATGTTGTATTATTTTGTCTGTGTTATTGACAGCTAATTTGACGTGTGAAACGCAAACCTCGACTGTTTGCGATCATTACTAGACAGGGGGCGTGTGGACTGATAGACCCCGAATGGTGCTCAACCACCTTTTTGCTGGTGTTAAATGTGCCAGTCGATGTTTTTGTTGTTTGTTTAATCAAGGATCATATGGTGATACAGTGTTGATGACATTTAATGCTAAATTACGGAATCACCAGTCGCAGATGATGGTCATTCAGTTGTTTAATTTTGTGGAAAAATAGGAAATCACAGACTTGACATAAAACTGAAGTCCCTTCAAATTGCAACTTTCTGGCTTTAGTATTTCGAGGGAAACAGTGAGTCAGTAACAGTGATGTTTTTAGACTCGGGGGTCACTGTAAACGTCCATTTCCCCAAACTAGTGTTAATTTCGTTAACGAATAGTGAAAGAAAGACTTGAAACCCCAATAATAAACAATAAACTGAGACTACATCAGTATGCATTTTCGTGGACTAATGAAGATGAGACTAAAATGTAGTTCACTAAATGAAGACTGCGCTAAAAATCTGTTGAGAGTTCACAAACAGAGACGAGACGAAAATTAGATGATTTTGTCAAGTCTCCTTTGGTCATCCTATCTCGTCTTATCAACTGTTGAGCCAATCGTTATCCTTGAAAAAAATCTATCACGAGACGCGAACGCACTGAGTGCTCGGTAGTCTGCAGTTGGCGGCACGGTAGTTCGCAGCACGGTGCAAAGATGTAGGGTCCGATTCCAGCTCTGAGGGCTCTTTGATGTAGAAGTCCTCAAGTCTAACCTGAAAAGAGGGCTCAGCAAATTGGATTGGAGCACTTTTAAGACTTTGCACTGTTTAATGTTGCACTGTGAACAAAGTACATGTCTACCTCAAAATCCTTTTCTTTTTGTTTTTATTCAAAGAAAATAAAAGTCTTTTTATTTTTGAAGGTAAGATCTGACCGTTTCCTCGTGTATTTAAAAAGTCGTAATTGCGTTCTTCAGTGTGTTACAAAGAGACTTGCAATACACTATAATGCACGTCTAGGTATAGTAGGGATGGGACAATGAACATAACGGAACGCGCGGGCAAGATACGCGTGCATGGATGCAATTTTGCGATGGAAAAAAAGATATGTCGTTTTTATGTCTCTCCGTCGATACAGTTTCAACGTTGCTTTGTTTTGTTTAGAAAACGTATTTTTGTGCCGAATAACGTGAAACAGGAGAAGAGCCCGAACGATGTCCGAAGGGGGCGTGTCCACGTGACGTCACGTATTAAGCGGAAACCTTTTCCCTGACCGCTTCTTGTTTTCAGCAGCTAAAAGTGTCTTCTCTTGTTTCTCCTCGGATTATTTTCACAGCCGAACATTGGCGTAGCATGACACCGAGCTGAGGCGCTTGACAAACATCTACTCCGCCAGACTGCCACGTTTGGGTGAACTTCTGCCGCCTTAAATGGTAGCTGCTTAGCTAACACCGATAGTTAGGCTTTCGAGCAAAATGTTCAGCCGTACTCGTGGTCCTGCTAAATCCCTGCGTGTGATTTGTTGGCGATAATTCGCTCGTACTCCTTCCTCTCGTTGTTACTGCGGAGTGACATGTTTAACATGACTAGCAAAGCGAAGAAACAACCACTCCTGCAACCTGGGGTGTAATGGTCTTTCCCTCATCCGCGTCGTGGAGATATTTCGTGGCCGTGAAGGAAACAGTTGCTATGGTGTCTACGCTACGTGTGCCTAGTAAGTTCAATAAACCACACCTTTCAGAACTGGGAAGTGACAACCCCCCTCTGACGTCGCGTGTAAGTTTTTCGAGGCCTTCCGCTGACTTATGTGGTTTTCCCTCAAGCGCTTGGCTGACGGCGACACACCTGGCTCAGCATGAAGTCCCCGGGGTGCAGAATTTCATTCTGTATGGGTTTCATGGTGGGGTTCCTCGTGCTCTACCTCTATCTACGGCAAGTGGGCATCAGTCAGAATTTCTCTGTGCAACCGATCCACAAACTGGTTGAACACAATGACCACCAGCGGCATGAAGAAGAGGAAGAAGAAGAAAAGAGATGGAAGAAAGAGAGATCTGCCCTTTTCAATCTCAAACACCCTCATCATTCTGGTAAGTGTGCCTCCCCACATCAGCAGTAAGCAAAGGTGGGTAGAATTGCCAAAAATATACTCAAGGAAGAGTGCATTTACTTTAGAACAGTGGTTCAAAACTCTGGTTCAAACTCCAGGGGTTTTTCGACAAGTCAGTCTCGAGGCCCAGCTGAGATCAAGGCATACATACCTTTGTCTGCATGTGTGTGTATATCTGCTCTGTTCGCTTGAGTAGCGATTCGCAGAGATGAAAGTCCTCCGGATTTTCGTGGAATTCCAGATTTTTAAATTTTCATGAAAATTCCTCCTGAAAATTGAGGAAAAATTGCCTAAAATGAATCCAGATATTAGTTGACAACGTTGAACGAACACGCGTTTGAGTTCGTTGTTTTGATGTCACAAGCGTAGCCATGTGGAGGCACTAACACTAGTCACAGTAAAGAGATTTTCGTCTCTTTATAACCACACTTGCTAAACCCCAGTGGAACGAATGAAAGACGCCGTGGACAAGACAGTTGTTGTCGTAAAAAAATATATATATTTGGACAAAAAGGGAAACACACAGCAGAAAAACATGTCCGTCCGACCTCGAGCGTCGTGTCGTCTCGGCTCGCTTTGTTTAGCTGTTGTCGTAGTTCAAAGCTTTTTGATATGTGACGTCGGTTACGTCGGCGCTGATTGGTTGAAACCAAAAGACGCGTGCGTGCGTACATGTTAACGCTGATGCACGCACAGCAGAGAGCAGCGGACGATCAACTGCTGAAGCGAGCTTCGCTCGAGTGGCGTCGATACAACAGTAACACCCTCCACAGTAACACCAGGTAGACAGGCAACCTGACATATGTTGCAGCTCCGAAAAAGGAGAGCTGTGATGTTGGTTTTTAAAACTGATACTTTATTTATGCTTTTCAGTCTCACCCAATACAGAAACGTCCTTCTCCGTCTCCTGCCTTCTCTTCTGTCGTTTTACTCGAAAAACGTCAATTACCGCTAACTTGAATGACACGAAGAAAATCGAAAATAATCCACCAGAACAGAAATTCAAGCTAGGAAATCACAAAATAAATTCTAGTGATCGGCAGGGTTGTGAACACACAACAAAGGAATAAATAACATAATCATCTGTGGTGTATGTTACACATACAGTACATTTGACAATAAAGTTTATCCAATCCAATCCAACAATTTTGAGACAGTCCAGTCTCCTACACATATGTGGAATAGACGCAAGTGTTAGGAACACGTTCAAGTGGTCATGGCTTGAGGAAAAGGACTTGAACGGAGATTTTTTTTTGTCCGACTACATTCGAAAGGTAAACAAACCTGGTAAATAAATCAGTTAAAATAATTTAAAAAACATATATAAGAGGGAAGACAAGATTGATGTGCTCCTCTCATGCTGGCATTTAGCAAATAGGAATAACTTTGATCATCTGTCTCTTGAATCAGCAAGAGTTTTGTCAGATTTTTTTTTTTTTTTTTTTTGTCAAGACAATGAAGAAATGAAGAGCATATGTCACTTTTTTATACCTTGCAGCTTGTAAGGTTTTGACTTCAATTTTTATTTTTCTATTTTTTTCAGATGAGGATAGCCGAATGGCAGATGAACTGTACAAAAAAGTACGCATTCTTTGCTGGGTAATGACTACACCTACCAACCTGCAGACGAAGGCTCGCCATGTGAAGGACACGTGGAGTCGGCACTGCAATGTGATCGTCTTTGTGAGCTCCGTAAGCAATCCCGACTTCCCGGCTGTGGGTATGGATACAAAAGAAGGCCGTGATCAGCTTTACTGGAAAACCATCCGGGCCTTACATTACGTCCACGAGCATTACAGCAACGAAGCCGACTGGTTCCTCAAAGCAGATGACGACACTTACGTCGTCGTGGACAACCTTCGGTGGGTGCTTGCTAACCACACCAAGGATGAGCCCGTTTATTTTGGTCGAAGATTCAAGCCCTACATCAAGCAAGGCTATATGAGCGGCGGTGCGGGTTACGTGCTGAGTCGAGAGGCCCTGCGACGCTTTGTTGAAGGATTTCAGAACAAAGTGTGCACTCACACCAGCTCAGTGGAGGATCTTGCTTTGGGCCAGTGCCTGGAGAAAGTTGGGGTGCTGGCAGGAGACTCCCGAGACACTTCCCAACGGGAGACATTTCATCCCTTCATCCCCGAGCAGCATCTCACCGCCGAGTTCCCCAAGAGCTTCTGGTATTGGAGCTACTGCTACTACCCCATCTCAATGGCAAGTAACATACAGAATTACTTGACATGAGTCGCCTGAGTCCAGTGAGAATGCTTCTCCAACTTTTAGCGAGCCAAGGCACATGTTTGGTTCCCTCAGCTCATTGAACAGGAGAGACGTTCTCAAGACGGGGGCTTGCTTCACTTGGACTTTATTTGTAGATTAGTAACATGAGTGCGCGGTCATCAAATCCAATGAGCAAAAGTTCCCTGATGTTGTGTCCTAAAGCTCCTTTTTCCAAAGTGACTGAGAGGATCTCGCTCAAGCGTGGCCAACCCGTGGCTCGCGAGCAGCATGCTTTGGCTGGTTCAATGCGATTCCCGGGCTTTCACACGACAATTGTTGAAAAAGCCTCGGTGATGGCGCTGCCATTCAAACAACGGTGCTTAATGCACAGAACGTACTACGTCAGCCTGTCATCAATCCCGTTACTTGATTGACATAGAGGGCGACCAATCAGATGACTGAATCACCGCTCTTGCGCAGACAACGGCGCTAAGTGCTAAGCTAGTCAGAGAATTACCTCTGTTTTTAGGGCATGGGTGCCCAATACGTCGCTCGCAATCAACCAAGAGCCAGCAGACTGGTCCCAAGTTGACTGCGAGCGGTGGGAGGAGGAAATGGAAGGTGGGGTGGGGGGGATTTGTGTGTTTGTGTCTTAAGGTTGTATTTATGTTCGTATGTGTGTGCGTTTGTGTGTGTGTGTGTGTGTGTGTGTGTGTGTGTGTGTGTGTGTGTGTGTGTGTAGCTCTTTGCAATAGCGCAGTAAAAAAATTGCCTCTTAGTCTCTGACTGGTTGGTCAACCCTGATCTCGCTTCTTCCAAAGACGTCTCAACCTAATGGGGTTTCAGCCAAGGTCAGGGGGAGGGCAATCTTTTCCAGTGCACGTACTTTTGGGTCACACAGTGATATTAGTGTTACATTTTTGTGAATATTTTATCTGCTAGTCAACGACACAGTTGTCAAGCATTGACAACTGCCCGTCTGTTTTCTTTTTCCCTTTCTTTTAATGTGTGCCTTTGTATGAGGCCGCTGTCGGATTAGCCTACGTGGACTCCAGGCAAAAATGGCAACTCTGAGCGAAGTGCAATAAAAATGAGGGCCATACACAAACTAGCTCAGAATGTTCCATGCGCAAAACCACAAGAGGCGACCAGCCAGGCTGCCAGCATCCTCGGCGTCCCTTATCAATCGGTGACATCTTTTTTGGTCCAATAGGTTGAGCCAAAACTAGAATTGCAGGAACAAGCACCCGCAACAGAAATAATTTTTAGGACATGACGCACAAGTACAGAGAGGCTTTACGTAAAGTGTGAACAATGTACCATCAGACCGGGATGTGCAAAACTGGCAAACATTTGCCAACCGCCACTATGGAATTTTGAGTCATCTGTTTAGGGCAGGGTTGTCCAAACTGCAGCCCAGGGGCCATTAGTGGACCACCATTCAATTCATAGCAGCCTACGTCATATTCAAAAATAACTTTTGACATCATCCACAATGCTATTTTTGATATAGATTTTTGAAAGGGGGTAGGATCAGGATGCACAACGTTAGAAGTATAGCTGTCGAAAAAGTGGGGGAAATGAATAATGGGGACTACCACTCATACTAATAATAAACGTTTTTCGATAAGCAAAGACAAATACATTTATAGCTAAAATGGTCACTGAATTTCTCCTCATGACAATGTAAAGATTTGCAGGGTGAAAGGTGACCTGTGTGAATAGTTTTGAAATGTGTGTTACTGTCAACATTTTCAATTTATTTATTCGTTTATTTTTTATGAGTCTTAACTGTCGCGTAACCACACTATTGTAATTCTTCCTCCCCAGGGTCCAAACTGCTGTTCAGACCTGTCTGTGTCCTTCCACTATGTGCACGAGAGCAACATGTATTTGTTGGAGTACTACACCTATCACCTACGTGCCTTTGGCTACAAATACCGTTACCAGCCCCCTACCCCGCTCGGCTACACCTCCGTGCGCTCAAACTCCAAGGATGATGATGCTGCTGCTGCTGCTGCTGCTGCTGCTCCTGTTGTTGCTAACAAAGAGAACAAAGCTGATTCTCAGGAAAAGGAACAAAAAGAAGGTGTAAATGGTGACAAGAGTCCGGATGACCCGCCTCCAGCGGGCAAACAACGGTAGGACCAATTGGGTATGAGAAACAATCGGATCACGAATGAAGAATCTGTTGGCTCACGTTTTAATGACACACATCATAAATAACCTCAACTGTGAAACTATAGTCAAACATCAGCACCATTGTCAACATTTTTTTTTTCTTTCTAGTTTGTCAAGTCATGTCAGTGCGGACTAAATCAGCTGCATTCTTTTTGAATTGTATAAAAGCACCTTTTCTATCCACGCATACACCAGCTAGAATTGTGCCATTGTTCAAAATTTTTCTTAGGATAACAAACCCTGGTCATGCTTGCATTTGTTTGCGTCACTGTTCCAATGCCTTGAACTAAGCAAACAAACCGTTGCGTTAGCTGCAGCAAGTGTCACATAGAAAGAATGACCCACCATTGTTCGCACAGATCATCATGCATGACCCTTACTCCATTAAGATCTCAAATAGTTCCGCTTGAGGGCTGGGCCTTTGAACATGTTTTCCTGAACAAAAGAATCTGGACACAATCTAACCACCCTTAAATGCCGGATGATCGGTATGACTGCGATACGTCCAAGTAGACAACATGCCGGGGGCGAAATGGAACCAAAATAAAGCAAAGCTAAAGTTACACTTTTAAATGCACACACCGGAAGCAAAAAAAAAAAAAAAAAAATGAAACGGATGACTGATTTTGGACTGAATATAGAAGCGGTGCGGACCACCAGCAGAGAATGGAAGCTTTCCCAGTTTCCAAGCACTTTCCACCGCACTGCGGTGTAGGTTTATACCGGGCGTCAGCAACGTGTCGCCCCCAAGAGTGATCAGCCTGCGGGCCTGTTGTAAAGATGGCTCACTAGCGATGGGAAATAGGGATTTCCTAGGAATGTCGTTGAAGTGTGCTCATTTGAAGACTGATATGAAGTGTTGCGGATTGATAATGATCAGTTTCCTGCGTTGTAAAGTCGCTGATCATTATCGTGAGAAACATCGGTGTCCTCACATAGATTATCATCGATTGCTAACATTTTTAAAGGTAATTTAAGCGAAACGTGGCTAATTCCATCTTTCTGTAGCATTCACGTTGTTGGAAGTGCTTCACTTTTTTTATTTATTTATTTTTTATCAGACGTTTTAGGTGCAGATTATCCCGCAAAAGTAGTGCATCAAGCAATAACAACATCCGACATTTAGTTGCCTTTTGCATCGAACCCGCCAATGCAATTTGCCACAATTTTGTGGGCAGCCACATAGCCACATAACATACTGGAGTCGGATAATTGTGTTGAACACAACAGGCTGCAAACAAACATGAGTGTGGAACACAACCCTGCCCCACCTCTCCAGTTTTTCTTTCAACTCTGTCTAGTTAATTTCACTATCCCTTGTCCCAAAAGCAAACTTGTCTTCTTGAATGGGTAACAGACAATTTAGGGCACTTTTAGAAACAGTAAACACACTTCAAACGGCGAAGAAAAAAAAGTTCATCACACAGACACGTTTTATTGATCAAAAAATTGATGAAGCGTATTATAACAAACCCCAAAGTTGCACTTTGCTCGCTAAATTCTCTCAAGCTTCCGTCCACAACCACACGTTGCTGGACACCCTCCGAACGTCTGTTTGTCTGATCAGATGAAGAAAACGGAACGTTCTCGCTCGACTGCACACTTTCAGGATGTTGATCCGTCTCTGGAGGTTAAACAAATCTTTCCACTGGCCCATTCTTCCAAAGAAAAGAAGGCCTCGACTAAACCAGCCATGTCAAATGCTTTTGGGTTGCACTACTTGTTGAAAAGAGACTAACTTGCACTCAGCACGTGTCGCATCTCCGTTGGTTCGCCCGCAGTGGGTTAGTTGGCATGTGTCGGCCGCACACGTGAATTTGCGGCGAGGGTTTATGGTGAATGACTTCAATACTTCCAATGATGAGCCCCCGGCCTTGCCGATGGTTGACTTTGTGAGCGTTTCTCATGTTTTTTTTTTTTCCTGCAGTGTTATTAATCTTTAAAATAATGTGGTCGACACATTTTTTTTTCCTTTGTAACTTGTGCAACTTCAACTGTCAAACCGAAGATACTCATTCTTTAATATTGTGATGTGGCAGACACTGTTTTTCTTTGAAATGAAAAATAAATGTCATTTGTTATGTATTTTTCTAAAAAAAAACAAACAAACAAACGAAAAAACACCCTAGCCGCTTACTTAGCTATTTTTCTCACTGAAATTAAACGTGCGTGGGTACCTATTCAAATGCCTTTAGGAACCGTACCAACAAAACGTTGTTTCGTCCCAAAGTACACAAGCTATTCACTTAAATTCCTGTGTGTGTGTGTGTGTGTGTGTGTGTGTGTGTGTGTGTGTGTGTGTGTGTGTGTGTGTGTGTGTGTGTGTGTGTGCGCGCGCGAACATAACCAGTTTTTGTACATGATTGCTTTTCAAGAGTCTCAATCGTAGGCAAAATGCAAGACGTGCTCTCTGTTCATCTTGCGAGGAAGCAACATTTGTCAAACTACATTCATTTGGCAAGTTCATTTCTGCTAAAGCAAATTTAAGACTGATAAGAACGGGAACAGCCAGGCCTTTTGAACAATTAGAGGCAGCGGTTCGAGGGTGTTTATTTACATGTAGGACTGCAAATGTGCAGCTTGCCAGCCGCATATTCTATATGATCTATATAATCGATGTAATTTGTCTATCATTTGCCAAATCGTATTTCTTAAGTACCTGCATCTTCCCTAGCCAGCTCGATACGGCTACTACAAGCATTTCAAATTTTGTCACCATCAAAATTCATTTTGTTTTCATGACAATCTGCTTCCGATGACATTCAAGTAACTCTCTTAAGGGAACGGTGTACAGTACTGTAATTATGGTTGCTGTGGATTAATGATAGTATTGATGTTTTGAATTGATTTTTTTTTTTTTTAAGAGTGTGTGGTCAGGCTATTTGCAACGAATGGTACTTTAATCACTGTCAATAAAGTGTATTTGATTGACACATGCTATATGACTGTTTTCTTATGATTGCAAATACCAAAAATGTGTTGACATATAAATAATGTGTTTCTGTGCATTGACCATGAAGGTTTCTCTCACCCACACACACACACACACACACACACACACACACACACACACCACACACACACACACACACACACACACACACAGACAGAGACATGAGGGAGTGCATCCAATTTGAGGACCTTCACCCCACTTAGCCTCCATTTGCCACACTTCCCTTTCATCCTGTGGGAGATAAATTAGTTGGCGGCATGAGGGGAGAGTGCTTTCAAGTATTTGGGTCAAAAACAAAACCTGGTGAGGGGGATGAGAGGCAAGCGAGGCAAACAAACAAAACTGCCTTTGCAACACATGGACTTTTCCCCACGTGAATCAATATTCCAGACCTCATCTCCTTTGTGAGCAAAGAGAAGAGCGAGCTGAAAAGACAGATGAGGCCGAAGGAGGAGGGCTGTGGGATGTCCGGTAAAGGATGGGGATTCTCATTGGCGGCTTGGGAAGAGATTGCTTGGAATTTTAGGCAAACCCGTGGAGGGGACACAGAAGAATCCTACAATCGGCAGTCTTCTCAGTCTTAGTCCAGTCACTGTGCGGATTCTGCTTCTATTAACTGAGGTAGGTTGCGTTTGAAAACACAATATGCTTGAACTTTTTAGGACGACTGGTAATTGCATTATTGTCCTACAACTATATTTGTGCTAGTTTTTTTTTTTTTGTTTGTTTTCCTAATAGCATAGTCCAAATAACTTGGTCCCGGATCTGCTGTGGAGTATTTGACAGGAAGTTGACTGCATATGTTCTGTTTGTGTACTTTAGTATAACAGCGGAATGATGACCTCCAAGTCGAAGTGGCTGATTGTAGTCCTGCTTCTGCTCAATGAACAAGCACTGTGCAAGGTGCAGCCTTCTCCGCGTGGAATTCTTAGAGCAGGCGGGACGGGCCGAATAGATCCACCAACGCAGCCACAATTTGGTCTCCCCGTTGCAGAAGAGCCAGATTCTGAATCAACTCTTAGACCTGCAGAGAAGCGCCTAAATTCAGCCAAACGTATGGTATCTCTCCTCAAAGCGAAGCTACAAGGCTCGATTCCACATCTCTCCAGTGTGAGGAATATAAGCTGTGGGGAGCTGCTGTCAGCCAGCGGTCTTGATGACCCTTTCTCTTCCAAGTTCCCACAGGAGCTTCTGGGTCTGTCCCGTTCTGTTTAACGTTCAGCAGCTGGCCCCGGTGGGAAAGGTTTTATGACGAGCGAAGCCGATGCAAAATTGCGACGGTTGGACCAGGGTTAATGGAACCATGCTGCTTGGAGTCGTTGTCCAGGATGCTCACAGCGGGCTGGAGAAGGCTATGGATACCGCCGGGGTCACAAGCGGTGGGCTCCCCGGACGATATCAGGCGGTGTTCAAGAAAGGCAGTCGCATCCTACCCTCGCAAGCCACCGACTGTTGGATCCGTCAGTGTTACGCAGAGCTTTCATCCACCGGCGCCTCTGCTCGACGGCTGCGACGCGGCCTCCGGGGGACGTGCATCAACCAAAATGAGGAGCGCGTGTTCAGAGTGATGGAGTGGATCCCTGCAGTCAGCACCCTCTACAACTTGGGCACGGCTGGT